>NW_018128282.1:312886-314876 GCF_001952655.1 Monopterus albus
GAAGCCCGACGAGTGGACGTGAGCGTGCTGCAGGGCGGCCATCTGCTGGGCGGCGATGTGCTGCTGTTCCGCGCTGTCCCTCGCCTCCTTCAGGCTGGGTCTGGACGACAAGGGGATGTTGGCTCCGGGGCTGTTCAGGGACTGGCTCTGCATCAGCCGCCTCTTCTCCTTGTCCAGTTCTGCCAGGATGGCCACCCGGGTTTTGTTCTGAAAGCCTTGTCCTGGAGGGTTGTTAGCCATGGCGGATTAGTAGTTACAGCGCAGAAAACAACACCTTGCCTTCACAGGCCCATGAAGTAGATAAATGTCTCTTTTAACGTTACTAGTTGACGTTCTGTGCTTGTCAGACTAATATCACTGTAAAAGACAAAGGTGTAGCACAAGGAACCGGGACTGACAAAAACTTCGCTGCTTTAGCTCCCTACGTAGACGACAACAATGAAAGCACTTCCGGCGTTAGCGTTGTGCCTTCAAAGTAAAAGGCATGACTTAAAAAAGTATATTTGCACAAACATTTATTACACCCCAACGAACAGATATGATAATACAGATATATGTGGTCAGAATTTGAATTTGTTTTCTTTTTTAACATTAAATTACTTTTATTTAATGTGTATAAATACAATGGACATAACTGCTATGAAACAAACAAACCCAGCTCACACCCTGCTCAGACACAAAAACTGCACCTACAGCCCCAGGTACAGCAGGGTGGACAGTATCATCACACACAGAACAAGACTTTATAACAGCTTTTTCCCTGCCGCGGTAAGACTGATGGCAAATACAGAAATATATTTAGAAATGTGATTACTAGACATGTGCAATAACGATGGTTGTACAGCAGTGGTGGTTCTACACTGAATTACTCCCCGGGCTAACAAATGTAAGAGTTAACGTTATACCAATAAATTAACATTAGCCCTTCATTGATGACATGGTACGGAAAAGTATTAGGGCCACTGCATAAATTTTTTTTTTAATTCTGACTTTATTCTCAGAATTCTGAGTTTAAAGTCAGAATTCTGACTTTAAACTCAGAATTCTGACTTTAATCTCGGAATTCTGACTTTAATCTCAGAATTCTGACTTTAATCTCGGAATTCTGACTTTAATCTCAGAAGTATGGGTACCTGTAGGGATCCAAGTTCAGTGAGTGCCTTTGAGTCATGCTGGAGAGGAGCTACGTGCTGCCCAGAAAATGTCGGATTTAAGTGAATTTTTGCGTGGTCGAAGAGTCCCAGAAGAAGCAATTTTATTAATGGTATAGGAAAAGGTGAGTAAAAAGACTCATGTGTTACTTTACTGTCTGGCGTTTGTAAAAACACAGAAAATGTTAAAGATATGAAGATTGGTAAACGCAGACACAGGTTAGCGTCTGTTAGCTAACATTAGTAGAAACATATACAGTATGTGGTCAGAATTTGAATTTGTTTTCTTACTTTTATTTATTTTACCGCTTTATAGACCCTTTAAAAGTAGGACATGCCCCTATATTAATCCAACGGAAACTGAAGGGAATGAGGGTAAATGGAGCTAAATGTCTACATCATTTTAAAATACAACTTTAACCTAAACACTGTTCTGTTTATAGTTCAAACAACAAATTGACAGGCTAATAGTGAAATGCCTGTGCACATATTTAGACAGAGATAATGTCTCATGTCACGCTCTTTTTATTGCTTAATGTAAATGCTAATTGTGTTTGTACGCATTTCCTTTTGCTTAATCCCACTATTTTTCTGCTGCAATATTATAATTTACCCATGGGGGTGAATATATTTAGACGGAAAGGCTCTTCCAGGAGTGTCCTAGCCTCATAGTCTACACTGCTTGGACTGAGCAGGCTATCAGTGATGTCAACCTGGCGCTGCTTTTCAGGGCAGTAGCCTACAGCCCGGTGTTTGTGGTTCTAGGAAATACTTCGTTCTGGAGTCTGAAATGATACATAAATAGAATGTACGTGCCGCCCAGCAATTAAAATGGTTAA
>NW_018128282.1:315455-319754 GCF_001952655.1 Monopterus albus
AAAAACTCTCCAACGTTACTCCTGACATGGCCACTAGGGGGGCTAACTGACCACAATCCCGGAACTAACATTTCTCCTGTTCCCCTAAAGGACCTGTCCACTTTTCATCTATGTAGTCAGTGTTTTGACAGTTTGTCAAAACAAATAGCTAATCTTACCATCACATGTGAATCTTCATTATTTTCTATGTGATATAAAACCTGCTAGTAGCAATTGGCTACACGCACAGATGGTCCACTCGCTTAGCTGAAGTTAGGGCTAAGAGAAGTGCTGTTTCCAGAGAGAGATGTTTAAGAGAGATTTCTGTTATGGGCTCAAAGGGGGGTTCCCTGAGCGCATGTAAAACCAGAGGTACAGTAATCCCACTGAGGTGCCACTGAACACGTCACAGGCTTGTCTGCCTATGCCCCTGAGAAAGCGTTTCACCAGCAGGTGTGCAAAACACAGTTTGCTTACCAAAAACTTGGCATGGCAAGAGAAAACAGTGGCATAGCTTACCCAGTAGACACAGCCAGGCTTCTTTCTACCAGGATCATGTTGAAAAAATCAGCACTTCAGACAGTGGGCAGGAGGTGGGAGCTGTGCCCCTCTCCATGCGCCAACGTTGAAAAACTGACCATTTGCAGCTTAAGGCGCCGAAATAGACGGAGCTCTTGTGCACTGAACTGCGTATATGACCGCTGGAGGCAACCTTAGGCTCACCAGTCAGTCCCGTTCAGGGGCTAGGCCCACAGCCATTGACCTGACACGGGGCACTGCCGAATCGCGCCGAGCAGATGAAAGAGCGCTTGCGTGCTCCGGAGCTACTGTATCAGGAGGATGTGTAGCCATTCCTCTTGGGCGTTCAGTGAAAAACAGTGGTGGCACCACGCGTTCTCCCGTGCTGCAAACAGGCCTGCCACCGCTGGGCCGAACCTGTCCCACACTGTCTAAACGAGGGACGGATTCAGCTTCCAGTTGCTGGGCTGAAGTCTGCCACGTGATATGAGATCTGCAGCGCGGTTCTGCTTGCTGGGGACACGCATGGCTCTGAGGGAGAGCAGGTTCTGATGAGCCCAGAGCAGGAGTTTCCTGCAGTTTCCAGCAGCCGGTAAAACCAACACCGCCCTGACGTCTGATGTGTGCGACATACTGCAACGTCTGATCGCACCACTACGTGTCTTCCTTTCAGCACCAGTGCAAGGTGTTTCACAACCTTCAGCATTGTAGCTAGTTCCTGACAGTTGATGTGGAGAAAGATGAGGTGTGATCCCACCGTCCTTCCACAGCCTGTGACGGACACGTGCCTCCCCAGCCGAGCAGAGACGGGTCTCTGAACACCGAGACGTGTAATGTGACTCTGCCCAGGGGAACTCCCAGTGTGCTCAAGGTGGGAATTCCCCAGTACTCCAGGTCTGATTGGACCAAGGGGGGAATCGTGAGCACGCGCCTCTTGTGGCGCACTGGGTCGAGGCCAAAACGAATGAACCACTTCTGGAACGTCATTGTATAAGGAAGACCGAGAGGAACTACGACATGACTGGCTGACACTGTTTCCAGTAAAAGCATGACAGATAGAGCTGTTACTCTTGTGTGGGGAACAACACGCTGCAGGAGATATGAAAACACTTCTCACCTGGCGAGTAACAGCCTCGCTTTCATGCTAAGAGAGTCTAAGTGCACTCCCAGGTAGACGATTGTCTGGGTGGGCACCGCAGCACTCTTGTCCAGTTATTACAAAAAACAGTTGTTTCAGGAGTTGCACCAGCACCGCTGTGTGATGTCTGGCTCAAGCCATCAGAATCAGATCATCTAAACAAAAGAGGACCCTGACTCCTGCTCTGCGTAGCGGTTCTAGCGCCGCTTCACTGCACTCAGAATAAAGTGGCTAGTGAATAGCTTAAGGGCAGCCTGATGATGTCGTGGCAAGAGTGGGATACCAACTAAATTAATTCAGACATACCATTACAATTTAAAGGATCATTTAATATTACAATTATTCTGAGTAGAGCAGTATTTAAACAGATAATCTTGTAGTTAGGGAACAGGGAACAGAGAACAGAGAACAGAGAACAGAGACTCTCCTCCTGCAATGAAATAGATAAAGTCTAAAGATTGTCGGAGCACCAGTCAGTCAGGTCAGGTCCTTTGTTATCAGTCCCGAGTCAGTGTCTTCCCCAGCCGGCTGGATCCCCAAAAAGGTACCTCATCTACTGAGTGGTAGCGGGGCGTGCCTGGGAAGAAGGCTATGTCAAGTGCACCCCAAGGCACAAGTGTGTGTGCGAGAGTGACAGTGAACACACAGAGAGCCTCTCCTTCTTTTCTGAGAACATTTGTCAGAAAACTGCTCTTATGAGTCTCGTGGTGGCCCTGAAAAGACAGTTGTGTGTCAGAGGCAGGGTCCACAGCCGCGCCCTCCGTTGTGGGAAGAACTCATAAAAAGAGCGCCCCACAGGAGGAGGAACGCAGGAACTTCCTGTGTTGGGGATAATAGGTGCATGAATAAAACAGGCATCTCACAGATCGATGGAAGTAAACCAATCACTGGGACGCACACACTCCAGTACTTGTTTGTGATGAGCATGTGAAACTGTCTTTGTACTATGTAGTTGGTGAAGAGAGACACGAGCTGCGCAAATGGGGAGCTCTCGCTCCACAGCGCCGTCTGTAGAAGCCACACATCATGTCTGATGGGAGTCTGAGTGCACTCCCAGGTAAAAATAGTCTGGGAGGGCACCGGTGAGCGTTTGTCCTTCTTTCTTTCCATATGGGTTTATGCAAAAAACCAGCTGTGTCAGGCGCTGCACCCGCACCACTGTGTGAAAAGCCACTTCAGGTCTGGGGCACATCATCAGAATCAGATCGTCAAATAAAAGAGGACTCTGATTCCTGTTCTGTGTAGCGGCACTTCCACGCACTTGGAAAAACGTGTGTAATGCTCCGTCAGTGGACGAGCGTTCATGTGCAGTGCGCTCGCGTGCATGGCCGCTAGCCACTGATGTGCCTTCTCCGCCATTGCCAGACAGCTGTTCATTCTGCGCAGCCCCAAGGAAGGCGCTGTTTTTTTTGGGGGGGGGGCGTGGCGTGGCTGTGGAGAAGGCTAAGTCAAGTGCACCCCAAGGCGCAAGTGTGTGCAGGGGCAGAACTGAGCAGCGCAAGTGTGTGCAGGGGTAGAACTGAGCAGTCTGTGTGTGTGTGTGTGTGCAAGAGAGACTGTGAACACACAGAGAGCCTCTCCTTTTCTGAGAACATTTGTCAGAAAACTGCTCTTATGAGTCTGGTGGTGGCCCTGAAAAAACAGTTGTGTGTCAGAGGCAGGGTCCACAGCTGCGCCCTCCAATGTGGGGAGAACTCATAAAATGAGCGCCCCACTCAGGCTTTTGTCGTCACACTGTTAGTGGCTGCACCTGCCTTGGATGTGCGTTAATTAACACGGGCCGAGAGGCGAGCAGTGACCTGGTTTCGTGAGCAGACGGGTAGCCTGTCTCCTGCCAAGAGACATCACCTGGGAAGCAAGATCAGGAGATGCTTGGTCCCTGCGGTGGAAAAAGGCAGGAAGCCGAGTTGGCCAGATGGGGAGCTATCGCTCCGCAGCACCGTCTGTAGAAGCCACACATCATGTCTGATGGTTGTGGTGGCCCTGAGAAGACAGTTGTGTGTCAGAGGCAGGGTTCACAGGGGGCAGCGCAGCTACGCCCTCTGTTGTGGGGAGAACTCATAACATGAGCACCCCACTCAGGCTTTTGTTGTCACACTGTTAGTCGCTGCACCTGCCTTGGATGCGCGTTAATGAACGTGGGCCGAGAGGCGAGCAGTGACCTGGGTCAGTGAGCAGACGGGTGGCCCGCCTCCTGCCAAGAGACATCGCCTGGGAAGCAAGATAAGGAGATGCTTGGTCCCTGCAGCAGAAAACGCAGGAAGCCGAGTTGGGCAGATGGGGAGCCCTTGCTCCGCAGCGCCGTCTGTAGAAGCCACACATCATGTCTGATGGGGGGGAGCAGGGGCAGTCGGCGAGGGAGATCAATGCCCCCAAGTCTGCCGCCTTTGATGATTGCCGTCAGTAGTGCAGCAGAGCCCCGAAAGCCAGAGGCTAACTGGCGGTGGGAGCAAGCAGCTGAACCGGAGGAGGCTCGCTCTGCTGGCACCCACGTCGACCGAAGGAGAGCTGGGGGAGCCAGCGATGGCAGGGAGTGAGTCAGTGGACTCAGGCCCACTCACGCCGAGAACTCCAGGGGGGCACGCGCCAAGGGACCGTCACCGTGGTTAGCCTAGCCTAGCCACTAGCTGCGAACGTCACCGCCAGGCGCTTCTCCGCTGCGG
>NW_018128282.1:320014-320405 GCF_001952655.1 Monopterus albus
TGACACCTCTTAAGGCCTTTTCACACCGAACGCGACGCGAATAAGCGAGACGAAAAAGCGAGACGAAAAAGCCAAAAAATGCAGGCAAATTTAACGCACCAAAAGTATTCACACCGAACACGACGCGAATAAGCGATATTTTATTAAAACTTCGCGCTACAAAGATGGACTCCACATCAAGCGACGACGATGTACTGCTTGTCCTGCTACATAAAAAAAGAAAATAAAGAAGGTTTTGGGTCCATCCTATATTGAAAATAAGGAGAGAACATGGCGAGTTTCATCGGTTGGTGCAGGAACTGAAGTTGTATCATGGTCGCTTTAGGACCTATTTCAGGATGTCTGTGGGACAGTTTGAAGAGTTGTTGGTGCTGTTGACCCCCCACACGAT
>NW_018128282.1:320496-337884 GCF_001952655.1 Monopterus albus
TTGTCCTTTTTATCATAGATAACTGAATTCGCTGAAACAAATTGGATTAAGCGGTCCGCCATGTTGAATTTGACGTGTCAAGCTGCATTGTGATTGGTCAGAAGTGCTGCCGTCGCCGCGACGAGTTGGAAAAATCGACCCGGAGGCGAAAAAAATTAATGTCGCTTTTCGCGTCGCGAAATTACGTCGGCGGTGTGCAATGTATCATTGACAAGTTATTGGTTCGAAAAATAGTATTGACGCGCGAATAAATCGCGCGTTAAATTCGCGTCTGGTGTGAAAGGGCCTTAATCAAACTTTTTCTCTCTAGTTATCCTTGACCATAATGCACCCTGCAAAACTCATGAGAATGACTAAGCATTTAAACTAGACATCCTGTCTCCACTAAACATTTCTAATACACCAAGTATCTAACCAATTTCTATCTGACTAAAAAAATACCTAACAGTGTGTACCACCATCAGATAGAAGAAGTGGCTGATACCGAAAAATCCTACCAGTGGCTGGTCAAGACTGGACTAAAAGACAGCATAGAGGCACTAATCCTGGCAGCACAGGAACAAGCTCTAAGCAATATCAATAGAGGCAGAGGTCTACCATACCAGGCAGGACCCCAGGTGTAGGCTGTTCAAAGATGCCCCTGAGACAATCCAGTGCATAACAGCGGGGTGCAAGATGCTAGCAGGCAGGGCAGGCTAAACAATCTCCATGCAAATTAACCATAACATTCCAAACAACTGGCACAGAGGTCACACAATACTGTTTGGCTAGCCTATTATGCCCTCTACTTATCATGCTATGAGCACTTATAGTCCCCACATTCCAGAACATTATCATCTGCAACAAGTAGGTATTGGTCTAGAAATTAGCTTTCAATGCATAATGGCAAATAAAAATCTTGAATTTTAAAGTAGAAAGTACTTAATTTAAAACAACCATTAGATGGCAGTAGTGTACAATAAATAGGCTACCACCCATCTATGCAGAGGTAGACCCACTGTAAAAGTCCACTGGAAAAAACTGATGCAAGTGGGATTTTTTGTTTGTTGGTTTGTTTTTGTTGTTGTTGTTTTGGTTTTTTTAGAAGTACTTTGGTTTAGTAACATCCATGAATAGTTTTTGTCTTCATTGTTCTGCACATTTCTCATTTTTACTGTTTTCAAACATGCTCTCATTCCTGTTCTCACAACTGCTAACGAGTGCTTTTGGAGACAGTAGGCCTGTCGGATGTTTTGAAGACAACTAGCCTACTAAAATATCAATTATAAATGTATCAGTTATAATTATATCATTAAATCTTCAGGTGAGATGATATAGCTAATTGTCTGCATGATGCATTTGTGATTTAAGAGTACAGGCATGAAAAAATCTCATCTTCTTGATTAAAGCTTATATTAATGCAGTTACTTCGAGTAAAGAAATACTGAAAAGTAGTTCACAATACACATATCAGTTAGTATTTATTAACAATATTTTTCCTTAAATAACTAGAGTACAAGGTACATAGGTTCATTTCACTTACAGCCACAAATACCAAAGATATTTACAGGTTTATGTACAATATATACATATGCACAGGAGGCATGTACACAAGGCTTCAATGTGTACCTGTGGGATTAAAGCTCACACATTTGGCTACAGCCTCAAGAGTCATGAGGGAAGTTCATTGACAGACCCACAAAAGACAACACAAACTGACAAAATAAAACATTTACAGGATGTACAATTATTAGAGTTTATGGGTGAAAATGGCATGTACAGCATGTAGCATGTACAGTATCCACTTCTAGTGATAAAAGGAGCAACTTAGGGGAGAATAAACTTAGAAAAATACAAATAAAGTGAATTAATTAACATTGTCACATTGGCAACCCAGTTGGCAGGGCAATAATGGAGATGTAGCAGTATGTATAACATATGACACTATGTACACATTTCCAAATCAACAGATATGAAATATGTCAACTCTCACTTTCATAAGAGATTGAGATGATCACAAAGCATCCTGGCTGTTCCATCAATAAACACACATATGTACAAAGAAAAAACAAAAAAAAGATAAGTTCACTTCCCCATCTTCCAGTCTTTTTTTTCACAATTATATCCTTCCCTTTTTAAATACATATAGAGTATATAGAGTAAAGAGTATAGACATACTAGTGATGGCAACATGCATCAAAAGGAGTATGACTGTTTTAAAATTTGACTACCACCCCATTTCCCTCATTTTCAAACTACTAATTTGATTGGAATAACATAAAATATTTAAATACTGCAAGACATGACTTTCCAGCAAATCTGAATTCAAACCCAGTAAAATCAAAACTAATAAATATTTAAATAATGATATTACTAAATTAGTTCTGGTTGTAGCCACTGCTTTGCTTAGTATTAAAGGAAATGAAAGCATTCACAGAAAAGAAGCTTGTCCCCTCTTCAGCTGCTGTCCTATCAGTACGATATACATAATGCAATTGCTGAATGGATGTTGCAGTTACATATGCAAATTAACTGCTTTTACTATTGTAGTGTTTTCAGTAGCCTGCTATGGTGAGCAAATAAAGAAAGCCCTTCATAGCACAACTGTTAATGTCTGGCCACCGCTTCTTTAAAAAGAAAAAAAGGAAATTTTAAAAAAAGGCTGGTGATGTGGGAATTAGGTGGAAATCGAGTGATTGACTGGTTTCAGTAAACTACAAGAAGAAACTGTAAAATTACAAAACATATAAATATGTTCAAAATCCATCCCAGTAATTGAAGAGCATGTGAGTGAAAAATGTCAGTTCTGCAATTTTAACCCCAACGCAGGGATAAACTTAAGGCATTAGCACTGTTTGTTCAAGTTTCTCCCAATGTTCACATCTCAGAACAATGAAGCTGATTTTAAGCGCAATGCTCAAGGTCATTTATGTTCAGTGTTGTATGTACAAGGATGGAAAAGTGTTCACGTCCAGTAAGTAGCACCAAAAATGGCAGCACCGGAATATTAAAAAACCCCAGCTTCCATCACATTTCATGGTTTTGAGTGATTTCAACGGAGAACAAGACCAACGTTAAAAAAAAAAAATAAAGATTTTTTTCCACAGTACTCAAAAGTTGTATGTTATACAAAAAGTAAGGCTTTTGACATGCAAATGAACAAAAGAAGAGCGTGACTCTCATGCCTCAAGAATGTCACAGAGGATGATGGTAGATTGTTTGAGAAAGGTGTCTGTGGCTCAAATGACGACACTTGAGCCATTCAAGTTCTGGATACATGGAATAGCAGCTCTGACCGGCCCAGGTCCGTTGGTCCGGCCCAGTGCAAAATGCAAGTCAATCATTGGATTGCCCTGTGGGCCTTTCTAAAATTTGCTAGACCGTGTTGCCCAGTTCTGTTGAGTCCGTTTCTGAATCTGCCTCATTGTCCCTGCAAGAAAACAAGGGTGTCTTAGGTTGGAGTTTTGCTTTAGTTATGCACAAAGACAGGACAGTAAAGCAGTCGACTGGCCACAGCCTCACCTCTGTTCCTGCAGCAGTTTGCGGTTGCCTTGCCTCCTCTCCTCATCGATCGGATAGAAGTGCAATATGACCAGGCCAACAAAGATGAGAACTATAGGAGCAGCGGAAACCAGCAGTTTCAGGGTTAAATTCACTTCCTTTGGTTGAAAGCAGCCTCTACTAATGTAACCTGCAAAGCTAAAGAAAAGAAACAGAATGATACAACTTCATTCTAAGTATTTCATGCACTGCAGGGCATTAATGTGTTATACTACTACAGAACATTTTTAGTAAAACTAACATCTTGATGTGAAGATAAATTTCACACCAAATCACTGATCAGAGAACTCACCGCTGTGAAGTCAGTGATGTGGTATGTGTGCGTGCATCACACACATACACACTACAGCCTTACTGTACTTAATCAAATGGAAGTAAAAGGAATTTGTTGCTTCGATGTGGGATTTAGGTGCTGGGAAATCATAGCTTCATTTACATTTCACTTTACCATGTCTCTGTGTGTTCTACAAAACGTTTATCATACAGGTTATCTGTGTGTGTGTGTTCATGTGGAGTACTTACTCTAAACTGAGAGTGGAGATGCCCAGGGAGACTCCAGAGGCAAACTTGGTGAAGAAGACATAGAAGGAATAGAAAAGAGCTTCATGTCCAGTGGAGTTGGGGTTCTGCACTTGGAAATCATCGACAACATCAGGCAGCATAGACCTGAAAGCCAAAGTTAGAGTCAGAATTGGTTTTCCATCGACAACCTTGATGATACTTTGTGAAAAAGCTAACCCAGGATCAGCAGGGGTCTTACCAGGGCAGCAGGAAGGCTGTGGCCACCCCGGCCCCGGCAGCAATGGAGACGATGTAGGAGATAATCAGGCTACTCTCCATACACACCACCAGGATCAAAAAGGGAACCACAGACTGGAAAGAACAGGCAAACATTGAACGACTGAAGTACGCTAGATCAGCTGTCAGTCATGCACATTTTCCTACAACAGCACTTATTTCCTGTCAATCTTACAGGCTTCATATGACTCAAAACTAGCATCTGGATATGACTTACCAAGGTGCCAACATAAACTGCCGTCTTTTTCCCAAAGCGAGTCAGAAACCACTGCCAGACAGGGATCGTCAGAGTAGCGGACACCTGAGAAGGAAAAACAAACAAACAGTCTTTTTAACCGGCTGTTTTGTTTTCACACACACATACACCCTCTCAGTCTGACACTGAAACAATTCCGAGTACAGTCCACACAACTACAGGTTAATATGATTTTGGTAAAGCAACACGGGACAACCCTCTGTGACACATTACATGTTATTAAAAGAAGCATGACATTCTCAACATGCTCAGTGATGCAGAAGTACACCTGACCTCTCCTATTTGCCCAACACCACAGTTAAGACGGAAGATAATACGGCTTCTGCAGCTATTCCCAAAACAAATTTGAGCTCAGTGTTACGCAGAATACCACAGGGTTCATCGTCCCGGAGGGCAGAGGGGTCACTCAGATATGCTTGGCCTCTGACCCTCCCTGTGTTTAATAACACAAAGCTCTGATGCAACAGTATTTTTCCAGTTTTTCCTATGCATGAGTGCAACAGTAAGCTTAGAGCTAAAGCGCCCACATGCCACCCCCGTCTCTCTGCACAGTCATCCTTGTTGCAGTAACATTGGCCTGTGGCTGCAAAAGCTGTTATGTGGCTTCTCACTAGGCACGCATTCTCATTTCATTTCCATCCTATTTGAATGCACAAGAGTCTTTGATATGGTGCACTTGGAGTCAAAAGTTGATCTTCTAAACCATCACCTCCTTGCAGAGACATCACCCACTGACCTTTAATCCTCACCAGCCTTCAATTAACATGCCTTTATCTTCATAACATCCTCATCAAGCTAGGTTTTACACCATTGATCCCAGTATAGTCCTGCTAAATAAAACTAAAGAGCACAACAGGGCTTCTTCTCTAACATGAACACTGTCAGGGACTTGAAAATGAGTTAATTTGCTGTGCATCAAAGCTGGAGAACAACATGTATTTTGCAACATGTTTCGCATTAGAAAGAAAGTACACACAAGGCTCTTTTTGCTGTTGCTATTTTATGAACTCCCCAATGCTCTCTCACATTATTTCATCACATTTGACCTTTACTGTTCCCATCAGTAACTGACAACCTGTTTGATTTTCAAGTTTTTATATGGTATATTAGTTCGATTTTTTGACTTCTCTTTGCTAGAAGAAGACCTGAGCTTCTCAGATTAGGTTGCCATCTCATCGCATTACTGAAAATGAGGATTAGGATCACTTATTGCTGATTAGGTAACTTCAGTTTCTCTAAAAGCTCAGTGCTGAAGCCTTTAAAAATCATTTCACTAAATAAGAACTCACAAAAAGATCACTCCATTGACTTTATAATCTTTTTCCTAAAGTAAAGCATCAGTGTGTAATATTTTCAGCCTCTCTAACCTGTACACTTCTGCTGTGTATGCTACAGGCACATCTACAAATTAACTGTGTTGTGAAGACTGACTGATTCTTTGATATGGGAAATGCTTTTTTTTCTGGAGAGAGCTTAATTTAAAAGAGCAGGCCAAGAGACACATGAAAGGAGATGCTAATGTGACTCCTGTACTGTCTGTGGGAAAGGCGCAGCATTCAGGCACAACAGTCAGAATGGACACATATCATGGAAATGGGCAGTGAGGAGACAACGTTCTAACAAAGTACAGTGTAGCTTTGTAACTGGAGACAATTTATGTGCTCGCCTTGGGAGGGACGTTCTTGTCTGCACTCTGAAACTATTGGATCTCACAAAAGGAGATTCCTAACGTTTCAGATGATGATCACTGCTACAGGACAGTTTGCCTATCTGTGTGTCTCAAACTGTGTCTGAAAATGCCACCTAGTATGCGCTTGAATATGTGTGCGCACTCACCATGATGACCAGCAGAATATTGTGGAAGTTGCTTCTGAAGCCTAACGTGTAGCAGCAGAACAGAGCAAAGTTTCCCTCCAGGAGCTGTGGGAGCGAGTAGACAAGACACATTCAGTTAAAATCTTACAGCTCAAACACACACACACACACACACACACACACACACACACACACACACACAACCACACACACACACAGCTGTGTCTGATGGGGGGACGCAGGCGACACACACACACCTGTGTCTTCTGGGTGGACACAGGTATCACTAAATAAGCCTATAGTATAAATCTAAATACATATCTGTATACACACCATGAAAGCCAGTGAGGTAAAGAGGAAGACTGAAACCAGTTTGGCATATGGCCCGAAGCCCATCACCAGCTTAATCCCCTGGAAGAACCCCATGGGCTCCAACCTGGGGCGATAACACTCTAGGGGGAGGAAGTACGGGACAGAATGAAAAAAGGTGAAAAATTACATACACTTGAATACTTTTCCAACTCTTTCATTCCTACTAGCATTAATTTTCATTTTCAGTCTTATTAGTCCCTGGTCACAGAGTTTCTTCTTTGAATAAAGCCTGTGTTCACTCATACAGCCTGTCAGCGCACAGCCAAACCATAGCATACAGCTGTAACTGTGCATCCTCATTAGACCACAGGAGAAATGTATACAACAGCTGTGTCCCATGAAGAACACCCCTTTATCTGGATCTAATCAGGGTGTTAAACTTGAGCAAATGAGGCCATTATTGTCAAAAAGTCAAACCCTACAGCTAAATATAACTAACCTGGCATAAAAATATGCAAATGAAAAAGGTACAGCTTAACACTGGAAAAACTAAGAAATGTCTCAGATTCACAATTTACTTTTGAGCTTTCTTTTTACAACTTATTTTGGTTTTGAATTAAAGTATAAAAGATGCAATCAAAAAGAGAAAGGTGAAAGAAGGAGCCAGGCTGATTACGAGACCAATGCCTTACCTTTTTTCTCATGCACACCGATAAAAAGAACAGCAGCACAGAGGACATAGATCAAGGAGATCACACCAGAGGCAATCATGTAGGCTGTTCTCTGTATATGAAGAAGAAAAGGACAACAGTTAGCGCAACATTTGTATCCTAAACCTTACATAAGCTTTTCATATTGGTACTTTTTGTCTGAACGGTAAGTTATGAGCCTTTGCTGTCAAACATATAACAGTGACTACATTTGTTTACCGTGTTTTCCGGGGAGATGACAGACTTGGAGTCATTGAGTGTGAAGGACTGTGAGGAGTTGCTCAGGTCTGCCAAGATGTCACCGGGTCCTGGGAGACAGGGCGCATTGGCCGTGCCTACTATCTGGCCCTGGATAGCTGTGCCAAGCACACTGCCCAGAACCTCCATAGTCATTCCTCATTGAAAGAAACATGGGAGACGTTTAGTCACCGAAGAAGTCTTTTTTGAGAGAAGATTCATTTAAATAATAATAATAATTTTACATGCCGACTATGAGACTCACTGTATGCGGTGGCTGAGTCTCTCTCTTTCTGCTCTGAGCTGATGAACATGGTGAGTGCAGAGTATGGCACATGGAAGCACTGATGGCAAAGACCAACAGCAATTAATTCAGGTTAAAAGTAATTAATTCAGGTTAATTCAAGTTAAAGTAATTATTTGACAGTTAGGGAAATTTGTTTATTGTGTTCTGGCAGAAAAATCCATGAGTAGCTGGATACTGTGTCTGTATGTGAATGAATCTGAGACTGGTTAGCTCAGCTTAGCACAGGCTGCAAACAGATGCGCCTGGGGTAACAAAGTTGGCGTACTAGTAGCCTACCCCTAAAGGTCACTGATTAACATGCATTTCCATTTCTTTAATTCATACAAGACCCAGCAGAGAAATTACAGGCCCCAGCCAAGTAATAGTAAATAACCATTCATAAATAGATTATATGAGTTTAGAGCTGCTGGAGGGTGGATTTTTTTTACTCTGGACAGAGCTGGGCTAGTTCTTTCCACCTGTTTACTATTCTCCTGGATGAACTTTAATGCTTACTTTACATTTTCGTGAAATTAAAGGATTTCCTAACAAAATATTATGTATATTTTGGAAAGAATGCTTCATATGGGCAACTGTGGCTCAGGGGTGTAGCGATCGTCTCCTAACTATAAAGTTCGAGGTTCGATTTGCAGTGCCTGCAGTCCACATGTCGAAGTGTCCTTGGGCAAGACACTGAACCCCAAGTTGTGTGTGTGTGTGTGTGAGAGAGAGAGCGGGCACCACAAATGGCTGCCTCAATTATGTACTGGAGACACATTCCTTGTGTGTATAACCTACTTGGCCAAATAAAATGTTCAACATCATAATGTGACAAGAAGACATAAGTCACTAAGGTTACTGACGCCATAATAACCTTTAATTTGATCAGTAGTCACTGAGGGAGTGAGAGCATGTAGATGGTAATGACCGTGTATTGCACATATAGGACAAGCAAGTATTCGCTGGGAAAGTTTGTGTGTGGTACTCACAGTTTGAAGAGTCTGGAAGATGCAGTAGAAGAAAAGGTACCAGATGACTTTGCCATCCTCAAAAGGAGGAACGTACCATATGAGAAAATAGGAAAGCACAGCCAGGGGGGTTGAGAGCAAGATCCTACAGATGGACAAGGGAGAGAGGGGGAGAGGAACGAGACGAGACAACAACAACACTGTCAGCGTGTGTAACACTCAGACTAGCTAGATGTGAGGGCTATGTGAGGCTATGACACTGGAGGTTGCTGCTAAGAAAATGAGGCCATTATATGTGAGAATGAGAATAAGAAAAGGTTTAACATGCCATTTTAGTTTAGGAAAAGCATCCATGCAATCCTATAGCACTCCTTTTCCTCTCACGTCTAACATTATGATGTCATTTTAAAAAGAAATCCGACAGAAGTGGAATTTCTTTCCTGCCCTCTAGTCACCCCCCTAACGTCTGATCAATGCCCTCCAATCAGATACAAGATTGTGAGTGTGACCACACCTCTGACGTGCAGGAAACAGGAGAGTGTAGCAATCTGCTGCTCTGTCAACTCTACAGGAACTGTTCATTACGCTTACATCAGACGATTCATCCTCGTCAGACAGGATGTGAAATCACGCATGCATCACAAGACTACAAGTAAGAACATGACACTGTTGTACTATACACAAATACAGTGAACCAACTCCTTGCACTGGCTAATATCCAATCTAAGAATAGCTTCGCTGAGGACTGGGCTGCTAATGACCTTTTCCCTATTTACAGCCAAACTCTGAAGAGTTTTAACAAGAAATGTCAGGAGGTACACACTTGAGATGTGATTAACTGTACATGTATATGAAGTCACTGTGAAAGAGTGCAACATTTTATCTGGAGATGACGGTACATTCAGCAGTGTATTTAGATGCTAATTTCATCTGTGCCACATGAGATGAACAGCTATCGACTTAAACACAACACTTCATCTGGCTTCATCCCTGTACTTCAGTGAAGATGCCTTTATTTGAACTGTTTTTGTTTCATCTGAAACATGGATGAAACAGGATACAGTTGCAAAAACAGAGACTGAATCCTAGAGTCCCATCTTTATCAGTTTATGCTGTTCTTAAACAGTTTGTAGGGCTAAACTCAGACTTGCATGGTGCTTTGATACGGTAGGCCATATAAGCAGCAGCCTCATGCCTCAACTGGAATCATATTTATATGTCCTCCTAATAGTCACGCTTACTAGGGAGGGGTGATTTCATCTCAGCAAGTGAACTTGACACAAGACAGTTTGTATTCTGGCACGCATTAACTGTGCAAACTTGTTTCATGAGCTGACAGTGAAATATAAAAGAATTCTTTTGTCATCGCTGGGTTTGGTCTGTGCACAGCTATATAAAAGTGCCAAAGACTCTGGCTCTAAGGGCTTGACCTCATGTCCCATGCTTTGACAATAACTTAATAATAAAATAATAAGGAAATCATGCTTTATATAGAATTTATGAGACCAAAAATCCTTAACTCAGTGGTAAGGTAAAGCACCCACATCTTAAACCTCAGCAGCCTCAATTTTAAATGTATATTAGGATAGACAGACTCTCTGTATTTGTTCATATTGTACAATCAGTGTCCAAAGAAATTAATGTGGATGCATGTTTGGGGATTAGCAGGAAACCTGCAGTCTGTGACTATTCCAGCAGCTCTGCAGAAACAGTGTAGCTCATTCTGCTCAGGCTTCAGAACCTGAACTACAGTAACCTCCTGGATTCCTTTCCTGGGCTTCTGAGCTGAGACTTTATTGGCCAGAGCAGGTGGTGTGTTGCAGGCTGGACCAATCAGAAGCTAGTCTCCTCCCCTGCTTCCTGTGCACAGATTTAAAGATGGAGCAGTACCCATAGTGACCAGCATTGCCCTCATCTCCTGACAGTTGAACTTAGCAAAATGTGACAATGAACAATCCAATCATTCCTCTATCCTTTCTTCCTCCTACAACCCTCCATCTAGAATGAACACAAATGTTGCAAAAGCCACTACTGCCACTTATCTTTTCTGACAAGAGGTTCCTGCTCATCCTGTAAACTGGCATCTGTGGCATGCTGGGCGTTTACACTTGCCACAGCTTGCTTTCAAAAGAAGCATATATTTATGGCATTTCAGAGAAACTGCTAACCATAAGCACAGGACGATGATTCCTTTGTATTCTAAATTAATTATGCAGGTGTTCTCAGTGCAGCCACACCGGAGGGATCATTAACAAAGGAAACTAAAGTGGGGGCTACAGGGGGACCTTTGTGGCTATAGGCTCACCTCCCAGTTGTGCTCCTTCTTACACAGGGCGCACATATTTCATAAGCAACTAGGGAGATTATATTTTTAATCAAGCAGGCAAATGAGTAAATAAGCTGTTATAACACCCAGCCCTGTATCTCCCTGTGGTGCTCATTATAAACTGTCTAGACCCTCTGAGACATTTACTTTGTATTGTCCTTCACTCTGTCACCTCTGTGCTGACGGGAGGTGGGCGCCTACTTCTAGAGCCACCATCTCACACCAGCACCCTACACTGCACTTCTCTCATATAACCATGTGAAATATACCCCTCAGATATGGACCTGCAATTTCTCACAGTGAAGAAAGAGGCAATATAAAATTCAGATAAGCCCTTGTAGGCTGTTTAGACATCAAGATGCAGAGGTATGGGGGAGGTGATATAGAGGCTAAAAAGAAAAGGGGCAGTAGCCTTTTTGTGAAAAAGGCCTTAAGTATCACAGGCCTCGCACTCCCTCAGCCTGAACGCCACACACAGATAAAGATAAAAGCTAATGTTTTAAATTTAATCCTGCTCTGTGAGAGATTTCACAGAGAGTTAGACTGCACTGGTCAAGCTGAAAGTAAAACCAAACACTTTGTGCCATTTTTTTTTTAAAACAGCTGAAAATGAAAACACTATTCAGTTCTATAAAATTCTAGTACCTGAGTCCTCTAGAGGAATTCTTCCTGTGTGCTTCCTGCAAACAGCAGACTCAGTAGCAGGCAGGAGTTATATTTGTCAAAGCCTTGCCAAAGGCCATGCTGTGAGAAATGTGCATGGCCCTTTTGTTTAGTTACAAAACAGTGGTCCAGTGGTATAGCCTGGGCCAGTTCAAATAAAGGCATTTTTCAGTAGATTATTCGATGGCTAATATGCTTAGCAGAAGTTGTATGTGAGAGAAATGGGGGTGGGAGGGAGCTTGAATGTACATAGGTGTGGGCAATGAGAAGTGGTACAGCAGTAACTGCATCAGATATGACCCATAGCGACCCCTCCTGTGACATGACAGTGCTGAATTAAATGGAGTCTCAGCAAATAGTCCCTCCCATAAACATGGACACATGTAAGGCGTATAGCTGGAAAATTTCTACTGACCAAGGGTGACAGCTACCCCCAATTAAGCATTTCCAAAAGCAGATAAAGTAACAAAACTGCTCCAATGACACAAGTGGGCTTCATCGACAAGGTAACAGAAAAGGTTTGGGCCAAACCCAAATATGACAGCTACTGTAGAAGAGGGGGCTGCTCCAGAGAAATGACCCAGGTCTACTGCAGAGCTCTAAATGAATATCTAGTTCTCATATAAATAATGTTAAACAGCATCAGGCTCTTGCTTGCTGGGAGTCAGACCTACCAGGGCAGCATGCGTCCGAAACGTGTCCAAGGACTTCGTGAGACCAGGAAGCCCACTGTGGGGTCTGTTATGGCATCCCATATTCGGCCCACAAACAAGATGATGGAGGCATAGAAGGGGTCCAACTGTAAAAGCAGTGGTCATAAAGATTACAGCAATTGTGACAGCAAAAGCACACAATACAGTAGCTAATTAATACAAGTGTGTGTCACATAATCTTTGACTGTACAGTTAAACTCCTGGCTGATGAAGCAGTCGGCAGCGCATGTGTAAAACATGACATTTATAGTGAATAAAGGGTGGCTGTGGCTCATGAGGTAGGGCAGTCGTCTTCTGACCAGCAAGTTGGTGGTTCGACTCCCGGTCTCCCCGCATGCCTAAGTGTCCCTGAGCAAGACACTGAACCCCGAATTGCTCCTGGAGGCTTGACTAGCGCCGGTGCATGGCAGCCTGTCGTCATCGGTGTGTGAATGTTGTGTGTGAATGGGGGAATGGTGTATGATCTTCTGTAAAGCGGTTTGGCCAGTGCAACACACTGTGAGAAAGCGCTATATAAAATACTGTCCATTTACCAATACTGTTGAGTTATCAGTAAGTCATTAGCTAAAAAAGGTAGCACTTAACAAAACTAAAGTCAAATAGTGAAGGTACCTCTTGTATGCTCTGGTGTGGAGCTGGGAGGAGATAAATGCTCAACTCCTGACTGTACACTGTGCACCATGCTGCGTCACCCAGTACACTCTAAATCAACTGTCTTGGTAGGCAGACAAAGCTAAACCCTGGGAAGAGGTTGACTTACATGCTAGTTTAGCTTTAACCACCAGATTAGTGTCAGGACCCGTTAAAAGTGAGCCCCACCTCACTGTGCTACCATCACCCACCCACCCCCATCATTTTTCATAACAAGCCTCTGTAAGCCTTTTGATACAGTGGAGCCCCATCATGAAGTCTGTAATGGAAAGAAGAGTAGAAACATTTTCCACCTCTTTGTTTTTCCAGGACAATCAGACCCTCTGTTGGTGAGCTTTGGTGGTCACAGTGTCCTTTATGTACCCTTATGAGAGAGGTGCTCTGAGGTCACATGGAGGATCAACTCCTTACTCTCAAGCCTGTAAATATCACCTCACATACTGTGGCAGAACAGCAGAGTGTGGAAAGCAGGACTGTCTTTTAAGGACAGCAGGGTGGCTATATTTAGGTCAGTGATATGAAAGTAACACTAAATGTCTGGATGGGTTTGATCATGGAGTTTTCAGATCATCTCATCCAACTCACCTGAGCTACATCCAGTAGATAAAGCTGCAGAAAAAAGCCCAGGGCACATCCTGTCATCTGGTAGGGTATGCCACCGATGGCATAGCTTATCTTGTTGCAGATTGATAGCCTGTTCCTGTTCTCGTGCTGGGGGACAAAAAATATACAGTTAGTCAAGGGAAAAAATCAAATATTGGAACCAGGATGAAGACATAAAAGCAGATGAGCTCTGTCAAAATACTACTGTAAAAATATCACCTTATAAATGAACCCTGACTCAGGACACATTACTCATTCAACATTAACCTACTTTTGGAGGAAGTGCATTCGCAGCTGCCCACAAACCCTTGCAGGCTTTGGCATGGCCCGGCCAATGTAATTATAGGAGAGACCAATTCAGCAGAATCAGCGACAGCAGTCTAACCCCAACAAGGTGACTGCAACACAGCAGCTTACAGTTATATTCCCTTGGCCTATAAGTAAGCAATTTCACAATTTCTCTCTGAAGAATTCAGTCCTCAGCCTGTCAATCCTTCAGTCTTGCCTGTTTCTGACTAGTCTGATTAAGACAATTACATTGTGTGTGTGTGTGTGTGTGTGTGTGTGTGTGTGTGTGTGTGTGTGTGTGTGTGTACTTCTGTAAGAATGTGGCTTAATTTCGTAATCACCAAGGAGCCATTAGAACCAGAGAGTGCAGCTGGGAAAAAGCTAACCATCACATACTGTAGCATATTTGGCAGAGGTGAGTCGCAGCCACTGAGAAACTAGACGCCCTTGGTTGTCTAATGAGTGTTCATTATTCTTTATTTACACACTGCAGATATAAGAATTCCTCTCAGCAGAGAAATTCTTAACAACTCTTCTAATAGCAATACAAATCTCTGGTGATCAGTGCCAAAACCTGACAGCACCATGGTGTCACACACAAACCAAAAGCCAGGGTGTCAGCACCTTGGCAGCAGCCTGAACTGACATACCACCCAAAGGGACGGCTGCCAGTCTGAGCAGAGCTCTGACCATTGCTGTCCACAGGGGGCCGAACGCAAGAAAAGAAAACGGACACTGCCTCCTCATAGACCACAACACAAAACAACATTGTGACTGCAGTGAAATAAACCTGACTCTGTCCTGTTGATACACCCAACCAAGGCTCTGTTTAGGTGACAATACACTCTCTGGCTGAAATAAGAAACCAGCATCTAATTATTTGAACTTTAGTGTCTGAACACAATAGTTGACATTAAAACAGTTTGCACTACCTGGTGATTAAGGTCACATCTCTGTGATAATGAAGGCAGGGTGTCATAGATCAAACTCGACCCCACCATGACATGCACATTCCCGGGGTTTTGCAGGCAACCACCGCGTGGTGAAACCAGAATTTCCACTACACACAATTGCTCTACTCCTGTTCTACCAGTATGCTTAAGGACTATATAATTGTCCATCCTAGCTTTAAAAATGCACTGTAGTTCATTGTCATGTAATTATCACAGCAACACATCTCTCCATTTAAACACTCCTCTTTACAATATACATCCTAAATGCATCAGTTACAGCAGAGGAGGAATGTGCACGTTGATGTCTTTGGCAAAAAAATTAATTTAGTGCGTCAACATTTTGTATATTTAATGAGGAAGTCTATCACATAAACCCCCATTACAACCACAAGGGCACAAGCTACCTGTTATCAGTGCTAATTATTACTGATCACATACTTAGATCAGAGGCATGTCATGGAGCAGGTGGACTTTTCAAATACACAAAGTGGTAAAAGCATTTTGAATCTTTAGTTGCAATATTACATGTTAAACACATCGAATAGTCTACACTGGCAAAGGCTAAAATTCCACAAAAAAACTGGATTATTAACGGGGTTTTAGGAAACTATGCTTTGCCTGTGTTCTGTCTGACACGTCGCCTTGTGGGTTAATCGTGCTGCATTCAAATATATCGGATATATATGAGAAATACCCTCAGAAATGCACTGGCAATACCGCACTGCGGGCTTCCTTTGACAATGCGAATGACCTTTTTCGACGTAAGATCGCATAAAAAAAATTATAGAGTTAAAAGTGATATACGTGGTTTCATATCAACTCACTACTATGTTAATGAATTTATATGCTGATGCAAATTTTGTCCACCTCATTTTGTTACAACGAAAATCTGCCATTTTTCCTAAACAGAAAATCACGTGACCAAAATGTGTTTTATTAAACGTTTCGCTTTATTTATCCCAGTAACTTCTCTCTCAAAGGGTGGGGGGTTTGGGTGGGCTTCGGAGTAGTCATTGAACGCAGCATTGTAACGCAACTATTTGGCGACTGAATTCCACACAGATACCCACAGTTATATGAAATATGTAAGGTTTAATCGGTCGAAAACACCCTAAGGTAGTTTCTGATGAAAACTTGCAATTCCGGTGTGACTGCACATTTTGTTCAGTCGACAAGCCTTTCCGCGGATGAGGACTGCCAGTATATATACAAGGCCAACATACAACCAACGTAATTTAACCCTACACACGTTAGCCGCCAAGAAAGACGAGTATTGGGGGTTTAAGTTTAGCTCTAGCTATGTAGCTGGGGTATTGATGGCACCGAAAACCTGTATTATAACAGCCCCCAAACCAAAAGATGACTTAAACTAGCTATTATTTACTGTGTCGAACAGTGTCCTAAGCCCTAATTTTTAAGATTTGAAGAACGTCTTGTGATACGCAGAGAACGGTGAAAGGAATGTGTGGAGGACTGTAAGCTGAAGCAGAGCTGAATTATCGCGTCAAATGTAATGTTTGTATCAGTTTTGTTCATGCAACAATTCGGTTAATGATAATCCCTTAACTTTAGGAAACATTAAATTGCTTAACTCGTGCAGAAATATGACGATGAGCAACGCGTATGTAGGCTCTACGACTAATTCCCTCAATCAGTTTACCAGTGTGTTTCATTCATTTACCTATATTCCACTCAAAACCCAGCTTCTTCATCGTTTCGTGTTCTCCGGCAAGGTGATCCAACCTAGAATTTTGAATGAATGAATGAATGAACTCACCCGCCTGGCGATCTTGATACCATCCGTGGACAGTTTGCTCAGTAAACTGGCATTGGAGGACTGCTCACCTCCTTCTCCTTTTGCCATAGCAGAGATTCGCGTAAGTTACTTCGTTAAACCCGACACAAAAATGTGGATAAATCAAGCAAATCTTCTGGTAAGGTTTAAAGTATCACGTCCTATTGTGTACAGTCCAAAACTGGGTAAGATAAGGGTGGATGTAGTACTTTTTAGAGCTCCCCGCCCCCCTTTCAACGTACCATTCAGACCATGTTTACCCCGCCCTCCTGAAGGCGGGTCTGGCAGGCAGTGTAGTGCCACACTATGCATAATTATCTTGTAGCAGGCCCGGCCCTAACCAATTTGGCGCCCTAGGCAAGATTTCAGGTGGCGCCCCGTTGCATCGCAGTAAATTCCACTGCTAGTGTATATACTCATAAGAAACGTAATAGCTTTGTCTTGGACATTCTTTTATTTAAATAAAGCAATTGC
>NW_018128282.1:338480-344511 GCF_001952655.1 Monopterus albus
GCCCCCCCCCCCCCGCTCCAATCAGTCTGTTGAACAATTTTACCCACAGCAAACTCACAGAAATATGCCAGCGCAGCCAGATTGCTGCTGCATGGGCTTATACAAAATAGTAATATGCTTAAGAAGGTTCTGGCTAAGTTTTTCTTCTATCTTGTTGAATCTGCTAAAGTCTATCTAAATATTTAAATCAAAATTGACTAATTTCATTTAAGAACATCTACATATGAAAATCAGAAGTTGTCAATTTTCTTCACAAAATTGCATTTCTGCACCAAAGTTCCTAGTAACAGACTAGACCCAGCACTCTATCCTGCCAGGTCCAATTGCATTTGGTCTGTGCAAAAAAGTGTCAAATACCTGAGTGGATCCAGTCAACGCTCCGTCTCTGGGTCTGCTCACTTCACTTGAGATCTGCTTTTATAAATATAGGCTTAATTTTCCTTGGGTCTATTCAAACAGGGTTCTAGGGTCCCATTTAGATCAAGTCTTTCTCTTCTTTTTCGTTTAATTTTTCATCAGTTTGGTCCATTTAGGTTAAAGGGCCCATGGCGCTTTTCCTTATTTTTTTACTTATCTACAATGTTACAATGGTGAATTATCATCTTAGGCGTGACCTAAAGCAAAAAAAAGGGGTGAACTTGTGTTCTAGTATTTCTATGCAGAAGCAACTCAGTGTATACACATCTTGCAAACGCTCACTCGCAACACTTTTTTTCTTTTTTTTCACGATAGTTTAACGATTTCCTTGAATGGTCATAATCTCCAGGCTGTTGGTGCCCCCACCATATTGGCAAAATGTTATAATGCCTTGTTTAAGTTTATAAAAAATAAAATAAAATAAAAAAACAATGCATTTATTGTGAAGGCCTATGGCACAACCTTTGACCCCCTCAACTCACATCCAGCTAATAGGATATCACTCAGACAACGTAGGCTAGGTCTCAGTGTGTCAAACTGGACAACCTAAAAGTGAAAATACTTCAAAGTAAACTGGCTAAGTAGTTATGATCTGTTTTAATTATGGGTACAGGTCAGGTTGCGGGTGTTAACATGTCGGGTCCGGATTTCATTTAGAAACAACAATCAGCCATAAGGTAGGCAGCATATGATAGGTGAGAGCCTAGGTAGAACCAGTCAGAGTGGGCAAGAGGAACAAATCAGTGAGCACCAGAGACTCCCTGAGGGCCAGTGGAGAGGCGGGGATGGTTACTGTAAATCAATTGTCAGCAAATTTATTTCCATTGATAGCATCAGAATAATGACATGCTGTAATAAAATGGTAATCATGGGCTTTAGCTGCTGGCGGTGGCCATCTGAGCTGCAGGGTAAGTGGCAATGGTCCACACTCTCCAATCTTGCATTGCTGAATGTGCGCACTTATTCGTGCGTATGCCTTCAGTAGCATCTGCTCAACAGAACGTGTCATTTGTTTTTGTTGTGGCTGGAAAAGTGCATGTCATAGGGGGTGTGTATCTGACTGTGTGAGTGTCCGCATGAGGAACACCTCACGTGCTGCACAGCCTCTAATTTAATCCCCGAGATATGCGGGCCAATGACAACAGCAGATGGCTCAGTGAGCAGATTAAAATCTCGACAGCTAACCTCACATCAACCCAAACAGACACACTTTAAGCTAAGACAATTATGGCTCGTTTCCAAACAGAGCCAGGGGAAGCAGAGGAGTAAAAATGACAGAGATAATGTGCAGATAGTTTTGTTTGGCTCCTAAAGAACCACAGACATCCTAAACATCCTTCAATCAACAGCAGAGGGAAGTGATAATAAAACCACAGGTCACAGCTCAGGTCAAACCTCATGAATCAGCATATTGGGATGAAGTATGGGTGTTATCAAGGAGCGGAGAATGACAGTTATACACTGGAGATGTGGGTGGCAAGGTAAACAGCTTTAGCCCTTTAGCCTTGTTTTATTGTTGTGATGGGTAATGAAGTGTGGGGCAATGAAGTGTGGGGCAGATTAAGGTGAAGTCACCTGACTAGTAGCATTTTCCACTGCATAACCATATATAGTGCATAACCTGCACTAAAAACGACAAGAGTGTGAATATAATGGCTTCATCGGGAATGACAATGGAACATAACCTACTAGGCCTCTTTCATCATGGCAGAAAAAATTCCCATGTGAATGCAGGAGAATGGGAAAACACTGACCGGCATTCTTCTGCCAGGCTCAGTGTCCTACCTCCACTGAAAAAACAAGAACACCCTGGAAGTGCCACCCACCACTTTGGCAGCGATTTCAGAGAACAGGGTGACACCAGTCAATGCCAGTCATCCTAGTTCACCCATGATTTCTGAGTTATGTAAACCTTTTAGCCTCAAATATGAACTGATGCCAATCTAAACACAGCAATGCCTTCCACTTCATGAAGCGCCACCTTAATTTGGAGGAGAAAACCTTTATTCAGCTGACAATGAAACTGCCTTTTGGCCTTGCCCGAGCACACAGAGTTAGCAACATAGTGTCATAACAGGACTCAGTTTGCAGATATTGCAATCTCATTGTCAGCAAAATCATCAAACACTACAAGACACACTAAAAACAGTAAAGGCGACTTTTCAACAGCAGCCATGCAGCTTTGGACCAAATATTGAACCAAGTTAAACCATGTGGACAATAGACACATCAAATAAGCTATGCTGAATGACGTGGTAAAATAGGGAGTCATTGTAAGTACTGCGGTCCAATCGAAGTCGTCCAAAGGGCAGGGTGGACAGGGTGAAGTTGGGGTCACGTTGTTCTACGCCCTAAAATGAAGGGACAGTGGTGTCTGCTGCAGGAGTTCACCAAGGGGTGAGCAAGCAGACCCAGGCCATAAACAAGTCTGAAGTTTATAGCCACTATTTGGGTTTGTTGTTCCACCACATTCTGGCCCTGACGGCTCAGCGGGGGTGGGGACAAAGACACAACAGAGACCAGCAAAGCGAGGAAGGCTGTAAAAAACAAAGGGAAGTTTTGAAAAACCATGTGGCTCACACAGAGGGCAACTGGCCATTAAAATGTGGGGTCATTTAAAGAGCAGTTTCAGGGTGATCTCTTCAGGTCAGTCCTGCTGCCATCTTGGTTTTGGCTCTTGCTCCGACTCCTACAGTGTCTCATTTAGTCTACTACTACTACTACTACTACTACTACCTAGTAGGCTTTGCTGCTATGCAGTTAAATTAATGTGGTGGGCTATGCCACGGGCCTTGTAGCATTCGGCTGCAGCCACCTTGCAGGACACTGAAGATATTTCTACAAAAGTTCTGAATTTATGCAGTGAGCTTTTCAAAGTTTGTTTACGCTGTTGATGGTTAAAATGAGAGGTAACCTACATCACTTCACTGTCTCCAGTTAAACTGTTCCTCATAATGTCAGGAGCATCGCAATATACACTCACCGGCCAATTTATTATCTGTACAGTAGTATGCACTTCAGTGCAACACTTCCGCATTAACATCTGTGTTTAAAAAGCTCACAATGTTTCAGTTTTTGGTGAAATAGTCATAAATGTATAAATTCAATTATATGTTTATTATTGAGGTCATAGTGAAAGGTTGTGTTGTACTGGGCTACATTATATTCAGAGGTGTTCCTAATATTCCGGCCCTCTCATGTAGTTTGGGATATTCACCAAAGCCACAGATGCCACATACCAAAGCAAATATCATGTAGTTCTAAAAATAATTTTCGGAGGAAAGCTCACAAAATGTTGCAGTAATATAATTGCCTACTATTGTTAAATACGGTAAGGTCACTCAATATTGTGCACAACTAACACTAAATTTCTAAACAGGAAACTACAGAGAACAGAGGCTAGGTTATTCAAAGAGAAGTTTATTTGATGCAAAAATTGACATATACATTTGTAAGTTGCTATATTTTGAAAATATTTGCAGATGTTCTTAGCAACATTTACATTTCTTGTGTGTGGATAAGCTTTGGTGAATTTGACCTACATATGCAAATAACTGGCTCCACAGCGTGTGTGCTATCTCTCGTCAGTCAAGCTGTATTTGAGGTGCCACAGGTCGTGCTGCCAACTCAAGGTGAATGCCTGCCTCTATTCTGACCATCAGTAAAGACAGTTCACATCGACCAATTTAACATCTTTTACCCCTACAGTCTGGCTGCTAAATGGAAGTATTCACAAGATTCCACGTGTGGTAGAACAAACAGCAACTTTTCTCACACAGCTACCCAGAGGTTGTCTACATGCTGGTTTCTCAGAATCTCTGACTCAGGTCTTTATTTACAAAGCATCTTCTGCTTTGGAGAGAGGCTGTGCATGTATATGTTCCCATTTTAGCTGAGCTTACATACCATGAAGCCTCCAGTATGCATATGTAGAATTCTAACACATACCAACACTAGTCTGAATACTCATCTGTATGTATGGTGGGAACCTCTGGATCGCAGAATATTAGGATGTATGTAGGAGATGTATAAATATTTGTAGCGTTTACTTATGATCATGTGCGCACATAGATTTTCCACCATTACATACAATTTAACACACCTCACACAGGTAGAATCGCACACAGCTGCCACCTCCCTTTTCTCAAACATTCATTTAGCTTAATCTTGGAGCAATACACCGATTTGTTTACACACTGCCAACATACACACACACACACACCCACACACACATACCTCTAAGAGGGACTCTCCCAGCTGCATTATTAAATTATAGTTGAACCCTGACCTTGCCAACTGTACAGTGAAGTTCAGACCATATGCATACGTGGTGTGAATCTCTAATGAGCCAATCAATGAACAAATCCATGTGTGATATGATAAGATGTTGTACTGGTAAATTCAGGTGATTGGGCTGGGTTGGTATCAAAATCTAATCTAGTTACTTTAGATTTAATAATGCTGCCCATCAGTGTTTTGAAAATCTCCATACTCTGACAGGAGCCAGCCAACCTTTGAGCTCATTTCAGTACAATTAAATGATTTGTTGTAATAACTCTGGAGCAGAGAGAACTGGTCTGTTGCGCAGTGCTATGTGCATGTTGAAATATTGCTATTTGCCAATAAAAAATACTGTGTGTCTGCAATGTTAATGTTGCACATGAGGAAGGAACAGTTGCGATATGTTGATGGCAATACTGAAAAACTACCATACCTGGCAGAGGCTCATGCCAGTTTCCAGGTGGAAATTGTAAAAAGGAGACATAGTGTAATGAAATAAAGGCATGGGAGGAAGTAATGTTTTGTAAATATATTACAACTCCTTTGTGCTTGTGTTATCGATAAACTAGTATTTACGTACAATAAACGCCTTTTCTGTGCAAAGTCAGACTGTCACTTTTGAAACAATAGGTATTTCTCTTTTATATGAAAATTTGCAGTAGAACACACCCTGGCTCCATTCAGTACACATTTAATGGCTACAGCCTTCTTAGATTTAATATGACAAGTACATTATTGCTGCTAATGTTAGCTAACTTCATTTTTACTGACTCTTGAGCTACAGTTAGACGAGCACTTACTCATCTCGAATCAGGTCATTTTCCCACAGTTCCTACTATTTAAAGTCAGAGGTGGAAAGTAACTAAGTACATTTACTCACTTACTGTACTTACAGTAAGTACAATTTTGAGATATCTGTACTTTACTTGAGTATTTCCATTTTCTTCTACTTCATTCTTCAGCTTCACTACATTTCAGAGGCAACCATTATACCTTTTACTCCACTACTTGTTAATTCATAAGACTTCATTAATCCGCATGGGAAATTCACAAGCCACCCATTATTGGTACATTGTGGTATTGCTACTTTTACTCAAGTAAACATTTTGAGTATTGGCCAGTAGCCTATGGTGTCCAGCTCTTTTAGATAACTTTAGATCAATACGCCTCTTATGAATAGATTTAGATCAAGGACCGTGACGTCGCCCGGCATGGCGCAGCCGGGGCCCCACCCTGGAGCCAGGCCCGGGGTTGGGGCTCGAATGCGAGCACCTGGTGGCCGGGCCTCCCCTCACGGGGCCCGGCCGGGCTTAGCCCGAACAAGCAACGTGAG
>NW_018128282.1:346023-346267 GCF_001952655.1 Monopterus albus
TTGTGAGGGTCTGTTGGGAACATTTAGCAGAATCCCCTGTCAGAGAGATCTTCAACTCCCACCTCCGGCAGAGCTTTGACCAGATCCCGGAGAAGGTTGGAAACATTGAGTCCAAGTGGACCATGTTGTCCAACTCCATTGCCGATGTGGCCGTTTGGAGCTGTGGCCGTAAGGTCTCCGGTGCCTGTCGTGGTGGCAATCCCCGAACCCGGTGGTGGACACCGGAAGTAAGGGCTGGCGGCAA
>NW_018128282.1:347900-349447 GCF_001952655.1 Monopterus albus
GGGAGGAGGCCCCGGGGAAGACCCAGGACACGCTGGAGGGACTATGTCTCTCGGCTGGCCTGGGAACGCCTTGGCATTCTCCCGGAGGAGCTGGAGGAAGTGTCTGGAGAGAGAGAAGTCTGGGCATCTTTGCTTAGACTGCTGCCCCCGCGACCCGGTCCCGGATAAGCGGAAGAAAATGGATGGATGGATGGATAGATCAATACTGAAGTTGGTTTGCTCACTTTATGATTTTTGTTTATTTGTGCAACTGCTCACTATATTTTAACATTTACTATCATCCCTTAAATATCGCCCTATTTTCACATGGTTCTTACTGTCTATCTGTCTGCATTTTGTATGCATTTTAATGTTTTATGTGTTTGTGTCCATTGTGTTAAGCACTCTGAATTGCTTTTGTGTATGAAAATGTGCTACTGTATATAAAGAGACTTGCCTTGCCTCATCTTACTATTTTTAGTGTGAAAAACTTTATATCCACTGTTTAAGCATCTTAGCCAGAGATAGTTGTTGCATGTAAGAAAATCTACCAAAAGGACAAAAGTTCAAAGGACTGAAACACCACCGATGGGGATAAATATCTCCGGCTCAACGCCAGTCAGGCAGAGCTGATGAAGCCTCTTGAATGAGAGGTGAAACATCTTCGACCTGGAAACCTAGTGCAGTTGATTTTTTCCAAGTTTTTTCAGCTTACTATGACCTGGATGACTGAATCTGCACGGACATGCTACCAAAAGGTTTCCTAAGTGAATGGAAACTAAACACCTTTTGATTTTATTGCAGCAAGACAATCACTTTACTGTACACTGCACTGTGAGACCTAAACCTAGTTCAACAAGGCACTTTTGCCTGGATCACCTTATCTGCCCCATTCAGAGTGGTTAAATGTGCATCCCCAAAGGAACAGCTGTGACTGTGTGTAACTTGAAAGAGGTATTTACATTTTTGAAATTATGCCTTTGATTTGCCCTGTGGAACTTTGCCTGTACGGTGTTGGAATATGAGGGTGAGGAGGGACACAGTCATGCTGGAAAAGCTTGATCCAAGCCTGGGCATAACAAGTACAAACTATTTGTTATGAGTTGGTGTGTGTTTGAGTGTGAGTTCACGTTGAGCTTTCAATGCCACCAGTTTTAAGATCACAGGATGTGTTGACATGGATGTCATATTGACACTGTGGATACATTTATTGTGCGTGCGTGTGTATGCATGTATGTACTGTACATGTGTGTGCGTGAGTAGAGCCTGAAGACTGTGCGTATTTGTTGTCAAACACAGTGTGTGAAAGTCAGAGAGAGCAGTGCAATGCAATAATTGCAGAGGCTGTCCAATTGATTCAGCTCTGTGTACATCAGGCAAGCACAGTATATTTAGCTAGAGGCAAGATGGAAACTCAGTAGAAAGGGAAATGCACACACAGTGAGACATAAACACATTAAATTGTGTGAGGAGAGCTGTAGGGGAAGGACAAGCTGTCATTGTTTTTATTGTGAAATTGGTTTCAGACTGTGATGGCCCCATGTGCTGTCACACCCGTTGCCGGTACC
>NW_018128282.1:349502-373923 GCF_001952655.1 Monopterus albus
CAGGAATGCACACTCTGCGATTAGGCACACCTCGCACACCTGCTCTCAATGATCATGACTGTACTTAAGGAGAGCAATGGCGTGTCCTGATCACCAGATAGTCTTTTGACATCCTCCTGGCAACTTTGAACTGTTTCTTGATTACCTGAAAATTCTGTGACCTTAACCTGTGCATTTGTTTGCCTCTCAGAAAGCTCCTGAAGTGTTATTACCTGGTTTTCTTCGCTCCTGTTGTCCTCAGAACCTTATCTGAGGTCTGAGTGTTTTTGTTTTTTCTTACCTGCTAGGGTGACCGCTCTGAGCTGTACCTATCCTCTTGTGATCCTGTTGTCCTGGTGCGACTCCTGTTCTACTGAGAGCTGAGCTGAAGCTGGAGCTGCCAGTGATCCTCTGTATTCTGCATCAGTGGGGACGCCTGCCTTGGCCTCTGACTGCTGCCATCCACTCCTTCATGGTAGGGAGGTTCTCTACTACACTACTAGCCACTCGGTCTCTCTTCGTGGTGGTTTATGAACTTTTCAGTGTACAGGTTCCTTGATACACTTACACACCTGAACAGACTCTCTATTCAGCTGAACTGCCATAACCCTCTCTCATTCTCCTCCTCTGCCTCCCATCTAGTGTGGGTCTCGGCTCACCTTCAGCCCTGGTTTGCTCCCCTCCAGCGGTCCAGTTGATTACAGTTGGTGGGTACCAGTCACCTGCTGAGTGCCAGTGTTTCATCTAACTACCCTTAGTTATTCCCACTTATTAAAATACATTTTACTCATCCTGATCTTGTTTGAGTCCTGCCTTTCCTGGGTCCTCTTCTGGTTATCCCAATGGTTCTCTGTATCATGTGCAGCCCCACAACAACATTAAATGTTGGTAACCCTCATGCAATGGCATGCAGTTCTTTCAGTTTTATATTTTTCCTCATAGTTATGTTAATCTTTTCACCTTCAGCATCTTCACATTTACATCGATGCACATAAATCACACAGTTTTGTTGGATGTTTTTATCATTTGTTGAACATGCATTAGTTCTCTTCGTAGTGTGCACTTTTACTAAACTGTTGTACATTCAGCATTATACCAAGTTCATTTGTGTTAAGTTGTTCCAATTCTTTTGTTTGTTTGAGTTACCTGTGCTGAGGGTTCCTTGAGTCCACTGCCAGGGTTATCTCACCAGGCTCTGACCAAAAGACGGGCCCAGGGGAACAAGCGCCTTAAATACAGGAAATGACTAATTAGTCCCTACCACATTGTTGGATTAACTTGATTGTAATGTGTACATCGGTCCCACACAATGATAATGTGTAAAACCAACATCATTTTCTTTATGTTAACAGAGGAAATATGAATGAATTGCGTTGCATATACTAGCATAATTTGTGTAAATCCAAAGACCCGGTGAGTCCTTTTTTCAGTGCAAGAGCCTGCCACACCAGAGGGTGTTAAGTTAAGAGATTTCCTCATTTCTTTGGATTTATATTTATTTAGTAGTTGGATTTTTTGGTTAATGTTTAATTCTTTCAAATGATGAACTGATTGTCTTGGTTTATTTTGTAGTTTAGTTAGTGTGATAGTCTTTTGTATCACCCCTTGTGTGTCTAATGATGTGATCAGCCATTTATATGTGTGTGTGTATGTGTGTGTGTGTGTGTGTGTTCCCCTTTGTTCTATGTCTGGTAGGTCATGTTAGTTAAGTTCTATTTGGTCAGTTGGTTTGTTGAGATACTTTCTTTTGGTTATGGTAGCTGGAATTGAGTTCTGTTTGAAATCTTTAATAGGCTTAGAACTTAATTAAATATATTTGTACATTGTTTTTCCTCATTTTTTGGGTAAATAAAACCCTTTATTTAAAAAAAATCCCTGTGATACCTCATGCTTTTCAGCTCACTCCCTCACAAAGACTAATTAACCAGTTGCTCCCTTTCTGGGTCTCACTCTGACAGATATGTTTGAATCAGTTAAAAGTTGTGATCTCTGTGAGACATGTTTTTGTTTAATTTTATGAAACAACTAGTACATAAAAAGGTGCATTTAAACCGATAGATTTTGTATAAGATTTCTATTTTGAAAAGGGGCCACATATTGAGTAATTTACCACTGAGTTACAGTAGTTCAATGGACCCAAGATAACTTGACGTGGCACTTCAGACTTGACAAATCTTGGTAGTTTGGTTGGTAGTGGTTTCTGTAGAAGTCCTAACTGGCTAAATGAAGGAAACATACATATTGTACATACATTTTACTAATGGGCAGTGGAGTTTGTATACAGTTCCAAGGAAGTTACCTTCTTTTATAACAAAGCATTTCAGTGTTGATTAAAGCTCACAGCCATACATAGCTTACAGAACTGTTCAAAGGAAGCTGGGTAATGCAGGGATTATTAGTTATCTAAATTTTTTCCTGTTATCTAATCTACATTTGTGTAAACAGATGGAAAGCTTCATATTGACATAGTAAATCAATTTGTGAGTCATATCCATATCAGATATCTGGTGGTCATTAACGTGGCAAAAGTATGACCAGCAGTCACTACCGCATATCTTACATAGGCTGCCTAATGTCAACTGAATGGATGCTCCTAGCACATCAGAGGCCAAATCTGCAGGGCATGAGAGACCCAGGACTGGTTTGAACATAAACTTCATCTTCAACTTTCAACTTTATTATCCTGAAGGAAATTTTATTTACAGCCAGGCATTAAAGGTAGTGATGGCAATTCATTTCAGAAGCATTTTTTGTTAAATATCTTCAAATTCTCTTTTTATTGCATTGGCAATTAATAAGTTAAATGCACTGACAAAAGAAAGAAAAAAAAACTGAAATCTGTGGCAGCAGCAGGGCTGAAAAAAGCCTGACCAGTAATTTTACTCGGTCCAAGTAAAACCTTTGAATGGCCTATTTGTCTGTAAACCTAACTTTCTACTCGTATACACTCTGCCTTTGCACTCATTGGGTGAGCCAAGAGTCTCCCACAAGGCACTGCAATTGCAGCCAGTCATGTTACCATTCTGTTTTACAGCTAAAGCTGCAGAACTATGGCAGAGAAGGTACCACAGCATCTTTTGGTTGCAAACTGATTGACATAGTTGGATGCTGCAAGAAGTAAAACCAGAATTGGTAAACAAATACATAAAAGCCTTATCTAAAATTCACATCAGAATGTATTCTGTCCTGCCATGCAGGTAGGCACTCATAGGCAAGTGGCTGTAATGTGTGTTTAAGAATGGAAAGAAGTGAGATAGAAAGTGGCCAGTTAGTGTTTAAACAAGACTGAAATGCTGCTGTTACACAATATGAGCTCAAACCTGTTGCTACAACAAAAACAGGTGGTGAGTCTGAAACTAGTCTCTTGTTCATGCCATTCACAGACACATACTATTAAGCAGTAAACTGAGATTTCAGACACTTATTAGTTGGTCATTTTGGCTAAAGAATGATGGGCTTTATAAAGACATTTTTGTTTTATCACAACGGGAAAAACATAGATGGCCCTGCTAACAGTAACTAGACGTGGTTCACTGAGCCAGCATGTGTAATTCCTGGCTCAGTGTCTGTTGTGAAAAAGATCTGTTGTGGGAACCTTGGAGGCAATATGTAGTGAATAACACTCTAATAAAAAGGTAAATTGGCAATGGGCAAATATAGATTAAAAGCATATTAATCAAATCTAATTTTATTTGTATAGCGTCAAATTACAACAAAAGTCATCTCAGGACACTTTACATAGTAAGGTCTAGACCTTACTGTTATCATTATTATTACATAGGGAAAACCCAACAAATCCCCCTTGAGCAAGCACTTGGCGACAGTGGGGAGGAAAAACTCCCTTTAACGGAAGAAACCTCCGACAGACCCCGGCTCTTGGTGGGCGGCCTTCTGCCTCGACCGGTTGGGGTGAGTGGATAGAGGAGAGACAAAAGAAGAAAAGCAACAAACACAACAACAAACAAACACTGGTCAGGTTGGTGTGGCCGGTGACTGCTCATCAGAGACATAGAGCTCCAGGCCCATATTAGACGGCTAATGTATTTATTTTTGTATGACATGATTTTCTTTCTCATTTTCTGCACTTCCTTTGTTGTATTTTATTTCTATAGACAGGTTTCCTGCTTATAGGTTTTTTGCCCATCTTAGCAGCATTTTTCTGTCTAGATATTACAAGGTGCATTCATTTTAAACCTGATTTTAAGTACAGTATATTACAGAAGTAGTATTTCAATATATTTACAGCATCACTGGTATTGTCTGCTGAAGATGTTTCCAACCTAAATTGTGTCATGGTTTAAGACAAATATTAACATATTTAGTAGAATATTACTTTTATTTTTGTAAAAAGTAGAAAGGATTATATCACATTAAATAATTTCCAACAATAAACTGAAGTAGACCTCAGCTCTGTGCAGCCACAAATGTTGTTTTTAGTAAAGGACGTTTGATATGTCACTGTGTTGCTCTCCTCTGTCTTTGAATGAAACCCACAGAAAGCAAGGTGTAAAAATGTCACATCATTTCACACCTCCTCTCTGTTCTTTGTCAAAAGACAATATGGAAAAGGGGGTTTAAGAGAAAGTGGGTTAATAACATCAAAGATGTAGTGAAACTCTTACACTGGTGACCCCATTTTGGTGTAGACACAACAAACCTCAGTGATGCAACCACGTACATAAACAAACGTGTGTGATGAGGTGATTGTTTCAAAGTCCATTTCTTTTTGCCATTGTGGCTCAGACTAACAGAACATTGAACCTCGCTGTTATCAGAAAGACCTGAGCTTGTTGGCATTAAGATATCAAAGCCAGACTGCTGATGAGATTGTGTTTAGTCTGCCAGGACACTTCCAGGTTGTACAGGTCTCAGGTGAGGTTGTGTTGAGAGTTGCATTAAGCAGAGCTACAGGCATTCACACACTGGATGACTGAAACATTTATATGCCTCAGTTCCTAGAAATCATATGATGTCAAGGTTATAAACTGAGTCTGTGCTTCTTGGAGCCTCTTAGATGCGGTAAATGAGGGGAATATAAAGGATCTTAAGTAGTGGGGAAGAAAAACTTTCACAGTTGGAGGCTCACATATTCATATATTCAGTGTTTTAGATTTAAATACAAACTGTCCAAGCATTGCAAAAGTTCAGAGAAAAGTTTAGAGTTGAGCCAAAGGGTCAAAGAGGTAAAAACTCTGAGACTCATCACACTCCTTCAGGGGGCTCTCAGTTCATATGTGCTCTGCACAGCAAGGTAAGGCTCTCAGCAAAGAACAAAAGATGACAATGTTATAAAAGAATATAGCGCAATAATAAAAGCTTCACACTGGGCGATATCTATAACACAAGATGTGTTTGTAATGTCAACAGCACTGCATGTCTGCAGGGATATTTTGATGAGATGTGCACATGCAGATATCAGAGAATCTCCAGGGATCTTCAGGCACCTCTGAGGGGGAAGAATGCAAACAGGAGATTTGTGGGAAAGGAAAGTCAGTGGTGACACGCACAGACAAATCAAGGTGACCCTCAAATACAAAAATGCCCTTAAGAATTTTCAAAAATAACAACAGCAGAATAGCTACTCAGGTAAGTCCATACAACTACGCAATAACTCTAGATGTACATGGCTCAGTCCGGTTTGCCAATAACTACAACCTTTCTATTGACATAAATTCTTGGTTACTGCACCCTATCCTTCCGACTGTACTTGATTTTACTTGACTCACAACATAACTATTTCAACTGTATCGCATTGTAAGGCTAATCAGAATGATAGTTTGATCACATTTGCTCAAAGTTATAATAGAAATGATTGAAATACAGATATACATTTACCAACCTGTATAAAGTCCAAATGCGGTTCTGTTTTATATTTTTTGAAAAGAATCACAAAACATTAATGACTTTTATTTGTTCTCTTGTTCAGTTTGGAGATGAGAATAAATAGAGCCAGAGCTCAAAATCAGAAACATTGCTCCATGAATCTAAGCCACCTTATCCACTTTCACTCACTATTCTCACTTCTGTGCTCACCCAGAGACAATGCACTGTCCTGAATCTCAAAGTCGAGTTTCCCTGACCTGTGAGACAGGATTCCCGTCCACCCGGTTCTCCTGGTTCCAGTGGCCCTCTCATACACCACAGTCCAGAGACACAGCACCACAAGATTCAAACCCCATCCTCTATCTATAATAAAGCTACCATTTACCTGAACTGATGCTCTGCAGTCTGGGTCCTATTTTCCTCTCTCTCACCTCACACTGATAGGTTGACCATACATAACACCAGGTTCAACGGAAGCATTTTTGGACCACAGAATCCACATGTTTTGCTATTAGTTTCATACTGAACTCCTGACTCACTACATCAAAAACACAATGACCTAAAGCACACGTACTCTGTGAATAAAAAAGTAACCGACAGCTAAGAATGAAAACAGAATAGGCTGACATTTTTTGAAATAAACTCATTTGTTTTTTTGGCAAGAGTTAGATGAGGAGACTGACTCCACTCTCATAGTTGTATACTAAAATGAAGCTACAAGCACAGTCCAGCTAGCTTAACCTTGCATAAAGAGTGAAAGCAGGGGAAACTAGAGTGGCCTTGTCCAAAGATAACAAGATCTGTCATCATTAGGTTGCCAGGTTGGAAATCACCACAATGCCTGGTCAAGAAATGGTACTGCACATGACCTGTCATAGAACCATAATTTATACAATTTGTTTTAGTGAGGGTTAAACAAGCAAGTCATAACATGTTAGTTAGGTTTAGAGGAGCTTGGAAATGGTTTTTGTTATCTTTGGACAGAAACAGGTGCTGTGTGGATTAGACTGGCACTGTTTTCCCGGTTGTGCTAAATTAAGATAACTAAGCTGATGGTTGTAGGTTTATATTAATCATAAAGACAGAAAAGTGGTGTCAACCTTCTAATCAAACACTCTGCAAGAAAGTGAATGTGTACTTATCAATATACTGGAATATTCTTTTATACAGTAAGTGAGCACTTTGACATTCGTATAAATACATTTATTTACCTTAAAATCAACAATCTGATCAGAGGACAGGGATCAGTTTCAACACATATCAAATGTGTTTAGTCCTTTATGTAAGTGCAAAAACTGTAAATGGAGGAAAACTACTACAGTTGTCTTCACTGATAATAACATGTAATCCAATGAATTTGGATGCATTTGCTTTAACCTGACTACACAGAATGCTCCTGTTTGCCTCTGCATACAGCCACTGCTGCAAAACACACAGTCATACATACAGTCAAAGTATATATAAAGACTAACTTGAGGATCAACCTAATTACATTTTAGACTATGCTCAATGTTGGGTTTTGGCTGTTGAATCTTCATGGTGGATCGAGTGTTCAGTGCCATGTGAGAGGTCACTATGGTGTGACTGTGTAAAAAGGTTGCCCCAGGCTACTAAAGGTTAATCTGACACTCAAGTGCTTTTCTGTTTAAGGTCAGAACATGTACATCAATGTTGCGTATATCAGTCATTATTATTCAGTGCATTGATTTGTTGGTGAATGAGTAACCTGAACTTAGGTGACTCCTCACGTGACACTGCCCAATATGTAGAGCAGCTGGGGTGTCATAATCACCTTTACACAGCTGACTGTGTATGGGTGTGCTCTCAGGGGGGGATTACTCAACCTATGTTTAGAATGGAAACTGTGACGTGTGTGTGTCTCTCTCTGTGAGTGTGTGCATGAGTGTGTAGCACCCCCCACTGGAATGTCCATCTACCTCCCTTTGGAGAAAACAGTCAAGAATAGTTGCAGGGAATTGGAGTTTACATGTTCATTGTCAGCCAGCTGACTTGTGGGCCCAGCGATCTCCTTTGTATCATCTCTTGCTGCTCTTCTTATGGTTCTATTATATGTATATGTCAGTAAGCACATTTCTGTCATAAAGTATTTACAGCAACATAAACATTACAAGCATTGCATGTTTTCTGGTGGAAATCGATCAGAACTTAATAAAGGTTTTGTTAGAAGTTAATTTAAATACTGTAATTTTTTAAACACACATTCAGATACATGCAGACAGGACCATGCACACACTCTTGGATTACTTATCTCCAGGAAGCAACTATTATCTAAAATCATTAGCCATTATCTTATTTACCTCTGCAGATATATTACAGTTCATGCTTCCTGCTATCTTTGACATCGTTAGATATCTCCTTTCAAATAGTATTGCAGTGTTGGGGGACAGAGAGACACTAGGGTCCCCCCTAGAATGCCTTAGGGAGGAAAGACTTGACAGGATCCCCGTAATGCCCCTCTGGGTGGAATGTATTTGGTTTGGGGATGCGGGGATTGTTCGGTGTGTTCTGTGTGGTTGCCAGAGTGTAGGGGTGGAAAATAAGAGAGAAAAAGGCAACATTTGTCTGCGGCTCCTTCCTCTCGCCAGCCTACATGACAATTTATCTGAAGTTTGAGTTATCAGTGTTAGAGTGAAATTTTTATTTTTAACTTCTATTGTTGAGTTCATGGCTGCTCCATAAATGTGGAATAACATTAAAGACACTGCGTAGCACTAAGAATGATTTTATGTTTATGTTTTCAATTCAGTTCAATACATTTAATAGCTCAGTAAGACTCAGATAATTGTAAAGGCACCTTTCTAAAGCTGGTAGCTACTGCTTATATTTGCTAAATAGTATATAACAGTATATAATAACATGGTATTGAGGCATTTTTCATCTCTGACCTTACACTTTTGCAATTTTAGTTCCATCTACTGGGAAATAAGTAGAATTACAGTGACTGTAACAAACTGAACATAGCACAAGCAAATTAAAACAACATTTTGCAGAAATTGTGGTTTTTATTCATATGTAGCTAACATGGTTTGTCTTGAATCACATTACTTGTTTGTAACCTGTTTGTCTAATATCTTTTTGATTGTATTGTTACATGTAAATGCTTTTTATTAGTTGTAATTTCTACTTAGGTTGGGACTGTGACTACAAATTAACTATTGAGCTAAGTCCCAGTACACTTACAGTGATATTCAATTTCAAATAACTTTATTTATCTCAAGGGGCAATTTTAAAGCATGGAGAGTAGTTCAGTAATATCACTGAATTAAAAAAATACATTTAAAAAATTATTTATACACCTTATTCATGTTAATATTGATTCATATGTGTTCTCTCATATACACAAACAAACAAATAAAAAAAATTATTTCTGAAAATAAACCTAACTGAACCCTTTTCTTGTCATTTCTGTGAAACACACCGCAAGGCAGCACAATCTATTTTTAGGTCATTGTGTTATGAGTGACAACACTTGATCCTGAGATAAGTATTAAGGGCTCTGATTCCATTAAACAGTACATTTTGGATGAGATTAACCATTAACTGTTAGTAAAGAAAATTATGTGAAGAGTTTTCAAGAATAGAAAAAATGTGTGTAACTACTTTTCAGTAACTATAAAAAAAACATTCATCATTCACAATAATTTGTTGTTGTAATATGTAAATTAAAGTAATAATAAAATGATAATAATCCATTTAGATATTAACCAAGAGGACAGGAATAGTTCATCCTGTGTGCAGGAACTCAACATGCGCAGCAGGGAGCAGTAAAGTTCAATGTTTCTTATTTGTTCAATGCAGTTACTCTAGGAAATGTTCTTTTCTTTAGACCAGACAAGCTAAATGTTTTTACATGTAGGATATTTTCTCTCATTTGTGGAATGTCACTATGGACAAAAGTGAGCACATAATCCTGTAGGCCTGAACTGAAAGCTGCAAGTGAAGGTTACAGAGGTGAGTGCTGAGTTGGTGTAGAAGTCAGTAATAATTCCTAATAGGATTCATTTTCTCTTTCTCTGTGTCTGTCTAGGTGGCCAGTATGTGGATAAACACAAGGAGTTCTCCTGCGCAAGTGGCAGTGTGTTGTTTCGCAAAGGACCTTGGTTTTATCAGGGTCACATATGGGAACATTCTTCATCCTGGTCCCTGAGTTGAAGCTGAGGCTGAACTGCAAAACAAAAGGAACACACCAAGGTTGTGAGATACTGGCGTGTCACTCTTGTTACAACAGAAATGTGGTTCTTGTTACACTTCACTGTTTTGCTTCACTGTTGCCTTTCAAAGATGAAATTGTGGAATTCTAAACTGTCAGTGTCACAAATGAAAAAATAAAGATAGTCATTACATAATCTTTCTAATTTGGGGTCTTAGGATTGTATATTGATAGATATCTGTTTTTAGATATGTTATGGAGAGTAGTCATTGTTTGCTATCAATGTAACATTGAATAGCTTCAAGGTACCAACAAACTGTAATCAAATTGTCACAAACGTGAAAATAAATATAATCACAAAAAACTATCCCCCCAAAATGAAACACAATCCATGACTGATGTGCTGCACTATTTCTGTGCTTGTTCAATAAATGCACATGTGTGATGTGTCTAAGTGAAAGAAGCCTCCAGGGTAAATGAGGCAGGGTGGAGCCAGAAATTAGCAGCTGACTACTGCAAAAAGCAATTAGCAGTAATAATATGTGGTCAAGAGAATCAGATTACACAGCAATGCAACATTGGCTTTTAGCAGCAATACTCATAATTCCAGTGATGACAATTATGCTAAAGCCTTTGTATACTGGTAAGTGAAATTTAATCTAATTACAAAGTATAATACAGTTTTGTTATTTTTTCCACTGACAAAATTAAACATTGGAATATTTACATGGGTAGGGAGACACTTTCCTTTTTCTTATACTTTATCCCACATATACCTGATTGATCATGCGGTGTATCTATACCATAGCAGTTAATACACACCATGTTCAAATTACCCGGTCAGTTGAACACGATGAATTATTTCTCTCTACTTCTTGTCTGCATATAAAAGGTGGGACAATGTAAGGGTTTATGATGTACATGTGCACAGCATGTGTATGGGATGTAGTAAATGAGGTTAGACATAGCTCACAGACATCAATTAAATACAAATTATTCTGTTTTTAATGTGTAATTACAGTTATACACTATACATGGCACCTGAGTTTACAGAAAGTGGTGGTGCTGCCTACGGACACTGCAGGATCTGTGATTGTTCCACATGGCTTGTTTTGTTTTATCCTCTATTTTTTCTGTTTTAATGACAATGAGGACAATGTTGAGAGAGTGCTGATAATGCCAAAGAAAATGGCTCATTTTAATCAAACAAAAACATAATTTCCAGTGCAAGCAAGCTCTGTGCTCTTCTCTTTATCATAAACCGAGTGTAGCAGAATTTGATTTCTTCAGGGACTGCAGGAGACACAGTGTATCATTTGTCATTACTTTGCTGACCACATCTTCTCAGTGTGTCTCTTTTAAGTGGGGCAGGGGGAAGCATTGGATGATGCCAATGCTTCCTGTCTAACTGACTGATTAATCACCAGGTTGGCAGGAGTGGGAGGAGAGGGTGAAGAGGATCAGACTGAAATGAGAGAGGGAGGGGCAAAAGGCTGATCAATCACATTGATTGGCAGATTTGATGTGAGGATCAACATCCCTGGAGGATGCTACATCACCACAGTTAGACACAGGCACAAACACACACATAAACATGCACAATCCACCCTTAACATGTCATCCTGCATGAAATACACAGAGATACAGATCTGAATCTAACAGTCTGAGTACAGATGGCTTAGCTGCTGAGATCGATCGATCGATCGATCGATCGGTCACTCACTCACTCACTCACTCACTCACTCACTCACACACACCACACACACACACACACACAGAGTCTGTGATCATCACCATTTATTCATTTCAGCAACACATTCTCATCATGGTCACTGTACCTTGCAAGAAGAGGAGAGGGAGGGAGAGAGAACACATTCAGGGACAGAGATATGCAATGCAATGTTAGACTGAATGTCACCAAACGCAAACATGTGCACTGCTACTCAGGAGAGCAGCACACAGATAAAGTGCTGCAATCACACATTTTCAGAGAAAGTTATTGAATGTAGACACACTTCACTCTATCCCCCTCCTCTTTGTCTTCTCTCTTGTTTATCTGAACAGCACTTCCTGCTCTGTTACATTATCAGCTGCCAGTTAGTGGTGAATTATTGCTGTTTCAGAGAGAAAATCTGTCACTAGCCAGGGCCGACACATGGAAGCTCCTCACCCAGCCCAGAGCCCCAGAGCCCCAAGGCAAGAGGCTGCCATTTAAGAGACAACAGTCCACCTTTTACTGCTCACCCCTCATCCCTTCTGTCAAGGAAGCAATATTACAAAAGGGGTAGTGTGTGTCATTCAGATAATCCCTCCCTCCCTACTGTTAAGATGTAACATAATGCTTCTCATTGATATCTGCATCTGGCTGGGGTGTGTGTGTGTGTCCATTTTTGATTTGGTGTATTTTAAGTATAATGGTATACAAAAATTCAAAGATCAGTAAGTAGGTTACACTGTAGGTATCCTTGTTTGGTTATTTGCAAAATGGGAAAAACAACAGAAAAATAATTTCCATTTATCATATTAAAACATTACATATACTTGCAAACAGTTGCAACTGAACAAAAAGACATTAAAGAACAACAGCAAAGATGTCAATATTGTTCCAACTGCATTCAAAAACTACAGTATGAGCATATGAAATAAAATTCCATCTTTCACTTTATTGGAAAACCATAATGTTCCAAAATTTAACAAATACACTTCACTGAAAGTTGAAGTCTTGTAATAGAAACCAGATATATTGTAGTATTATACATGCAGCAGTGATATATTAATGCTTGAGAGCAAATTAATGTTACAGTTGGTCACACATTTTCAGCAACAATCCATCATGTTTTACAACCTGATCATATGTTTTGAAAGTAAAATCTGAATATGCAAATTAGACAGCAACTAACTGTCAAATTAATGTACAGTGCCTTGCGAAAGTATTCGGCCCCCTTGAACTTTGTGACCTTTTGCCACATTTCAGGCTTCAAACATAAAGATATAAAACTGTAATTTTTTGTGAAGAATCAACAACAAGTGGGACACAATCATGAAGTGGAACGAAATTTATTGGATATTTCAAACGTTTTTAACAAATAAAAAACTGAAAAATTGGGCGTGAAAAATTATTCAGCCCCTTTACTTTCAGTGCAGCAAACTCTCTCCAGAAGTTCAGTGAGGATCTCTGAATGATCCAATGTTGACCTAAATAACTAATGATGATAAATAGAATCCACCTGTGTGGAATCAAGTCTCCGTATAAATGCACCTGCACTGTGATAGTCTCAGAGGTCCGTTTAAAGCACAGAGAGCATCATGAAGAACAAGGAACACACCAGGCAGCTCCGAGATACTGTTGTGGAGAAGTTTAAAGCCGGATTTGGATACAAAAAGATTTCCCAAGCTTTAAACATCCCAAGGAGCACTGTGCAAGCAATAATATTGAAATGGAAGGAGTATCAGACCACTGCAAATCTACCAAGACCTGACCGTCCCTCTAAACTTTCAGCTCATACAAGGAGAAGACTGATCAGAGATGCAGCCAAGAGGCCCATGATCACTCTGAATGAACTGCAGAGATCTACAGCTGAGGTGGGAGACTCTGTCCATAGGACAACAATCAGTCGTATACTGCACAAATCTGGCCCTTATGGAAGAGTGGCAAGAAGAAAGCCATTTCTTAAAGATATCCATAAAAAGTGTCGTTTAAAGTTTGCCACAAGCCACCTGGGAGACACACCAAACATGTGGAAGAAGGTGCTCTGGTCAGATGAAACCAAAATCGAACTTTTTGGCAACAATGCAAAACGTTATGTTTGGCGTAAAAGCAACACAGCTCATCACCCTGAACACACCATCCCCACTGTCAAACATGGTGGTGGCAGCATCATGGTTTGGGCCTGCTTTTCTTCAGCAGGGACAGGGAAGATGGTTAAAATTGATGGGAAGATGGATGGAGCCAAATACAGGACCATTCTGGAAGGAAACCTGATGGAGTCTGCAAAAGACCTGAGACTGGGACGGAGATTTGTCTTCCAACAAGACAATGATCCAAAACATAAAGCAAAATCTACAATGGAATGGTTCACAAATAAACATATCCAGGTGTTAGAATGGCCAAGTCAAAGTCCAGACCTGAATCCAATCGAGAATCTGTGGAAAGAACTGAAAACTGCTGTTCACAAACGCTCTCCATCCAACCTCACTGAGCTCAAGCTGTTTTGCAAGGAGGAATGGGCAAAAATTTCAGTCTCTCGATGTGCAAAACTGATAGACATACCCCAAGCGACTTACAGCTGTAATCGCAGCAAAAGGTGGCGCTACAAAGTATTAACTTAAGGGGGCTGAATAATTTTGCACGCCCAATTTTTCAGTTTTTTATTTGTTAAAAAAGTTAAAAGTACAATCTGAAAAAACTTAGACTTCTAGGTCGAAGATGTTTCACCTCTCATCCAAGAGTCCAGTTGATTTTTTCTAAGTTTTTTCAGTTTACTATGACCTGGATGACTGAGAAACTGCACTAAAAAGTACAATATTTTCTCTAGAATTTGGTAGCGTGGAAGCATAAAGGAGCAAAAAAATAAAAAATAAACAAGTAAAAGTAACTCAAAGCTGTACTTAAAGCTGTTACAGATATAATCACTATTTTATTATAACACATGGATAAAATAAGTGTTTGTAATGTGAATGGCGTTGCTCAGACTGATGAACCCACAGAGAATAACCACCTGTCCCTAGTTTTAGCGTCTTTCAGCTAATTGTTTTGGTTTTACAGCCCACAGCTCTACTGTTTTGGTTCACATTCATTGTCTCATAGCATTGTTTCCAGATACAGCGCACAGCAGTTAAAAAGCTTTACAAACCCACTGCACACTACCTGGTCAGCAATAAACACATGATGGACAAAGCTGACAACTAGCTGGTGAACACAGTGCAACATTTAGCAGCTAAAAAGCCAAATATATTACCCAAAACAGAGTTGAAAAGAGAGTGAATATTGGATGTATATTAATCAGGTTTTATATGAGCATGCTGTGTAGTGGCAGGTGAACACAAGGATGTACAAACCAAAACAGGTCATTTGTCACACTGAATAACTTCTATTAAATGATTTGTATATTCACTATGTATGTGTGTGGTCATGTGAATATCTCTATGTGCCTATGTGTGCCTGCACCTTCAGGCATGAGTGCCTTATAACTAAGTTTGTTAGAGTGAAAGGAAGATCGAAAGATTCCCAGAATGGCTTTAGTCAGTGACCTTCTGCCTGCCATGTCAGAAGGCCATATGCTTCACGGGCAACAAAGAAAAGATACACAAGCACATTCACACACACAGGGGCTCCCTCAGCTTGGCTACATCTGAGGAAGAGCTGGAGGGGGTATTGTTAAAGTTGACTATTGTGTCTTCCTCAGCAGAGATGGTGAGAGACAATAGCTGGGTTTCTTGTGGTGTGGGGGAGCAAGGAGTTTGCAAGAGGTGAAGAGTGTGAGATGAGGATTCAAAGAGCACCAATGAATATATGGCCCTCAGCAGCAGATTGTGTGTGGGCGGCAACATTCAGATTGTGTCATCTGGAAGACACCTCACATCAAATGCTGGACAGTGAAGACAAACTCCCAGACACCCCAGTTTCTAAATCATGTGTGATGCTGCCTCTTTTAAGGCAAAGCCTGTATTATATACACAGTAGACCACTACAGTGCTCTCTCCATCTCTCTGTCTCTCTCACCCTCTCTCTTTCTCCATGTTATCTTACTGTTATTTAGTTTAGGAGACCAAGGAGATAGCCGTTCTCCTCTCAGTAGTCACCTGTCATCTTTCCACTGTACAAATGGCTCTGGAAGACCTTACCAAAGTATGAGAAAATAACCTTGACGTCATTATGTACCTAACAACTGCTACTAAATAAACTGTTGTTAAATTACTAAAAAATACTAAAAATGCTTGTGATCATCATGTGATCTGCTGTTAAAATAAAAAGAAGTATTGACTATAGCACACTGGCAAATAATAATCCTGTGCACAGCTTTTTGCTCATGTATCCATAAGTGTGCCAAGCAGGTGCAGGACAATGAATATACAACCAATATGAATTCCAGATCACACAAGGGATGAAATGATGTGGATATCCCTTGTGTCTGCAAGGATTCCACTTGTTTGAGTGTTGATGATAGCAGCTTTAAATAAAATAGTTTTGCCATTTTGCTGGTTGCTTATGCTCATCAATCAGCAAACATGCTTCCAGTATTTGATTGCTAAATAAATGGTTGCAAAGCTCTTAAGTGATAATGAGACTGATACACCAGTGTACTGAAATAAATTAGGCACTATAATATGAGACAGTGCCAACTACTGAAGCGATCTGTGTCGACAGTCTTGTTTTGTTTTGAAACATCCTTGTGTGGAAAATCACACCCACAGGGCCAGTTGGAATTACCCTTGATCCCCATGAGGCAATCTTAATGAGGAGTAATTATGAGGTGAGGTGGCTTCTCCCACTTCTTTTCATCTCCACTTATTCTCCTCTATTGTGTAGGCAGCTCTGTTTATAACTTGTACATTTCTAGCAAGAGCCAGTGGAGAAAGGAAACAGACTTGGTGTTTCTGCTTCATCTGCAGTCGCATCTGTATAATAAATAGCATGTCTCATAACTGTTCAGTCAAGCCTACCTGATTAGTTATACCCAATTATTATAAGAAACAACACATTTGCTGATAGTTTATGTCACTTTTGCATTTTTGCTCTGCTAACTTAGCCTTTCCCAGTGTTCCGTGGCACCCAGATACTGTTTTGCATGTACTATATGGAAGATGTGGGAGATAATGCACAGACCCCTCCTTCCTCCCTCAACTTCCTCCCATACAACCAACACAGATGCCTCTGTCTATCAGTTTTCACTGTTGACAAGCCAAAGCCACAGTCCCTCTTTCTATCTGTCTGCAGGGCCCTTGTATGTATGTGTCCATGTGTGTGTGCATCCATCTGTGTCTGGGCGCCCATCTGTAGGTTACCACACATCCCTGCTTCTCCTTCCTCCAGGCTATAAGACCAGCTCTGGACACTGACCACATTCTTTTATGCTAAAATACACCAGTCTTTCTTTTTTCCAAGCTTAATTATTGCTATATTTTTGGTCATTTATGTTGGAAATCTTATATCGTGTCTCACCAGCAACAGCTGAGTCTGTTTAGCAGATGGAACCCCCTAGCATCTTTAATGAGTCATATTAGCATTTGACTAATAAGTTTAGATTTTTTGCTCCCCGTTGAACACCACACACCTCTCACCAAATGTAAATATCTCTGGATATGAACACACTTCCATTATGGACAAAAATAAATGTTTGCAATCCCTTTTAAACTCACCCAGACCACTGCCTTTGTTGCCTTGATTGAAGTTGGCATAAAACCCAATAACGAATTAGAGCTGCATTAATTGATTTCTTGACCTCCAAGAGGTACAGTAAACACTGACATATTATCACAGTATGAAGCTGATATGACACAGGCTAGCAAACAGTTGCCTATTTACATATTCAGAAAAATGGAGCAAGGTACTGCAGCATTCATTTGTAGCTGTGGCTCTGGACACATGGCCAATCCAATAATCACTTTCCATTTAGCCCCGGTTTGGTCACCACCAACTCCTAAGGAAAATGTCTGGCTGTTTAGCTACAAAATGTTCAACTGCAGATGAGTGACAAATTCAGTTTTGAAGCAAAAATCAGAATCAGAATCTTTACTGCCAAGTATAACCCACAAGAAATTTGACTCCAGTTCTGTGGCATTAAAGTAAAATAAAATGAAAATAGAACAATTGTCAGGTCCGCTCGGCGCGACCTGCCTCTCTTTCTTTTTTCTCTCCTGCTTTTATCTTTTTTTGTGGGATCCGCGCCTCAGCTGTGTTGCTTTTTGTAATTAGTGACTCGTGGGTTATGGCGCACAGCTGAGGCACGTTAGGGAATCACCCTCCTACCTTATTCATACCTCTGGTGGACGCTCCACCGTCGCCGGAGCATTACTCAAAACACATGTTCCAGATTTCAACGCTGACAGTGACTGTGCTGTTGATTTCTGTTATCACGTTATTTACATGTGTTTGTGTACGTAACTACTGTAACTCGCATACCCCGTAACAGACCTATTGTCGTGGTTTTTTATACGTCATTTGTTTTCCACGCTGACAGTTCCTGTGCTGTGGATTTCCGTTTTCGTTCGTCCGTCCTCATGGATAGCCTGTCTATTCACCTGTCCGTCCTCATGGTTAGCCTGTCTATTCACCTGTCCGTCACCTGTCCGTCCTCACCTGTCCGTCCTCATCCTCCTGCTCACCTTAGTCTTGCCGTTAGTTTGTCCTTGTATTGTATTCATTGACTGTTCCTTCTTGTGTGTGTGTTTCCCACCATTAAACCACCATTTGTACTAGCACCTGGGTCAGCAGTTTTGAGTCCTACCATAGTTCTCCCTCACCCTCCTGGTGAGGGGGACTAACCATAACAACAATAAGTAAAATCAAAGACAAAAACAATTTGATAAATATCTGTACATTTATACTTTTTTTTTAAAGAGCTATTATTGTGTACAATGATTATATTTACAAGGTTACATGGGTTAAGTGTTCACCAGAGTGATGGCCTGGGGGAAGAAACTGTCCTCTTAATAAAAGGATAAATCAAAAAATGAAGAAAATAATCAGTAGATTAATCAGTGACCCTTGCTTTTTTATTTATTTATTTGTTCAGGATTTCCCTTTAAAATGTCACCCATTAGTATGTTAATCAGCTGTAGTTGCCAACTTTTTCAACTGTACAGATCATTTGGTGCTGGGCAGGTATGTTAACAATGGAGTTATCAGCCAGTCCCAGTTGACATTAGGCGAGAGGTGGGGTACACCCTAGACAGGTTGCCAGTCCATCACAGGGCTGACACTTAGAAACAGGCAACCACACACACTCACACTCCCTCCTATGAAAAAGCCGGAGTACTCGGAGAGAACCCACGCAGGCACAGGGAGAACATGCAAACCCCACACAGAAAGGCATGTCATCTCCTGTGATCCTGAAAAAGGTAAATAATCTTAAGGAAAACACTGACAAGACTTGATAAAGGCTTTTTTAAGTAAGTCATTCTAACTTGTAAATCATAGCATTAAAAATGCTTTAGAAAGTGATGACTGAGAGACATTTGGGTCCTAGTCTCTTCAAAGGAAGCAGCAAAAATAGACAATGACTTATATTATCACAACTTTTTATACAGCATTTTTTGGTGTACATATGTTGTGATGTTGTTGTTGTTTTATGGTCCAGGCTGTTGTTTTAACATTTGGACTGCATCAGTGTTGCTGTTGCCTGTACAAATGGCAGCTACTGTACATACACAGACTGTTCTGTATCAGCTCATCAAGGCTACATCTCCACTGAGGTCTTCAGCCTTGTCAGCAGGCAGAGGGAGGGCAGATTCAGCGCTGCAGCTGCAGTTCATACTTTTTTGTTTGTGAGTGCTTGTAAACATTAGCTTAGAGCTCAGAGGTCTTAGTATTTGCTTTCCTGTGGTGAGGACCAGTCACATTTTGTACATCATGTACAAATAAGTATTAGAATTTGGCTGATTATGCAGTTCTATGATGCATGAAAAGAGAGAGGGAGAAAGAGAGAAAGAGGACATGCAGAAAAAATAAATCAGCTGTTTCTGAGCATTTTCAGCTTCAAGGCCAGTGTGCCAGTCAAGTATACTCTCCAGCCCATCAAGTAGTCAGGAGTCAAAACAGTGTTTCTTACCACTAGATGTCTCACTGCTGAACAGTACGTTCTGCCCTGCTGCAGACAGGACACCGTGAGTGAGGAAGCCATGTAAGGTACCAACAGATGCACAGAGGTGCTGCATGTGGTTTAAAGGTGACATGAACATGGTACTTGATGAAATGATGAATGTAGTGCAGGGTAAAGATGAACTCATCTTTTAATTCACTAGTTGAACATAACACTGCCACTACTATTAGTTAAATATGCTGTAATCAGTATTTTTGTATCAACATTCAATCTAATTACTGTGCAATGTGAAAAGGATCACTTATAATGTTTAACTCGTATAGAATTACCTCCCAACTCTGCAGTTCCCTTTAACTCAAAAGAGTTTCATAGTGTCTTTAGGCAAAGAGCCAGATATAAAATGTGAAGTTGTTCTCACACCGTGTTGAATTTTGGTTACTGTACCATGTTTGGAGCATCACTCTCATTATCAATCTTAGATATTTACACTACATACAACTATAAATACCATCCCATAGAGCTACATACAGTAGCAGATGCTCTTATCCACTCTGAATTACTACTGTCAGTAAAGTGAGATCTAAATGATTTAAGCAACATTTTAGCCAAACAAAACAAGAACGGATGCAGGTAAATACAGTGTGGTCCACCAAAGATGGTGCCCCTTCCCAACATTAGACACAGTGTGACATACCTTCACAGTTTCTAATGCCAACAGCAGTTATTGGAGACCAAAAGACAGTTAAGGTGAGTGGACTTACATTTATCAGGTAGCCATAAAATTATTTCTACTTTTGCTCTATATGTGCTGGGTGTAAGTCCTCAGGAACAGCCCTGGGCTGTGAAGCAACCCTAGTGTAGTGGCCAATGTGAGTACAACTTCTGCAATCATCATGTGACACACACTGGCCCAGAAAGCAGCCATCTTGTAAGTCGGCATATTGGTCTCCTTAATACATCAAAGATGTTATTGTGCAATTGTTAGCTAACACATTCACCATTTTGAAATGGATTTATTTATTTATTTATTTATGCTGCTCCTAAGTGGCCAAAATGAGTTAATGCAGCATTAAAGTTTACAAGGTTAATGAAGAACTAAGAGCATTATCTTGCAAAAAACGCACGTGCTGGAGCATGGGTAGTGTGTCTGTGTTTCCTAATTTCCTACCTGTGCAATTACTGTTTTCATGACATGCGCATCATGTTGCCTTTTTACCAAGCAGCAGTCTGTGAGTCTGTGGACTTCACACTGACAGGTGTGTCTGGATGAAAATGGTGTGGTTCCAGGTAAACTTTGGGTGCAGTGGTAATATGAGGGTGCACAAAGTGACTGCACAACTGACCAGCAAAAACCAGGTCTGTGGTCAACAGTCAAATCATCATTGCTAGTTAATGGGCACTTTGACCGTGTTGTAATGTGCACCTGTCTAGGTGCGTGCTCAATGCTCATGCGCTGTGCTTGTTATACCCTGGGATGCGCTGCGCAGGACATGCAAAACTTAAAAAATAAAAGATGATATATGTTCACTGGGTGTTGTGCACATCAATATATATGTATTTATAATGAATACCATTTTGATTAGTGATCCTGTGCTTTCACCTCGTGCATGAGCACATCTGTTTCCTCAGTGAAAAAAATCTTACTGAGATCCAAACTGGCAAGTCTGCCAGCATGATAGCAATTCGCCAAACGTTCAAACTGTTCAAACACACTGACTGGATAATTTCATGTTATGCACAGTCCTTTTGCTATTTACACGGGCGCTTGAACAGTTTTTCCTCATCCTCAAATTACCGAAATGAACATGGACACACCCAAACTCCACTTGTGCCAATACATCTCGCTCAGACGCAGTGGATCCTCAAAATAAGGCACTAAATGCTTTTGTTTAATCATTTTTTCTTTTAGAATTATTTTGGCTGATTTGGATAGTACAGACAAAGATGTTACAAACAGTTCATTTCCATTACAAAAACACAAATGAATACTTCTCTGTTTCTTTATCAATGGATTTTGACCAGCTATAGGCTGTATGTCCCTTTTCCAATAAGCTGACCAGGTGGTATAGAGAAGTAGTGATATAAAAGAAAAAAAATCGCAAGGCAGTGACGCCCAGTAGAACAGAAGCATCCTCTCTCTGTAGACACATTCAAAACAATCAGCTCAGTCAGTGATAACACAGAGACTTTGACACAAACACACAGATAATTTCCCAAACAACAGTTATGTAATGCAAATGCAAAACAGCTGGCAATTTATCAGTAAAGCTGTTACTACTATTTGCTTGTATTTGCTTGCTACTGTTTGTATGCGTACTCCTGTGTTGACTCAGTCAGTGTATGTTAGCTGGTGTATATATTTGTATGTGTGTGTGTGTGTGTGTGTACACTGCTTTAAGAATGCTCAATAACACTGCCCTGCCAAATATCAGTTATGTAAATATCAGTTGCATTGTTTTCTTCACATCTGGTCCTGTGAACTGCTACCTCTTCACCTCCCTGTATCCCATCATGCTGGGCTTTTTCTCTCCTTCCTCTGAGTCTCTCTCTTCCACCCTTCCTTCTTCAAGAGTCTCTACATTCTTCACACCTTCCTCCGGTTCATTATTTTGCACAGTATCTTTCTTCATTTATCCCTCTTCTTTTTGCTGTCTTGTGCACACAATTTTTATAATTTTGCACACACATAGAGACCCTATCTTTTTCACACTCTCTACCTCTCGCTCTCTGTTGCTCGGGGGTGCAGTCTGTGCTGACAGACTGTTCCTCCAGAATTGATTTCTACCCAGAATGCAATAAAAGACACTGAAGAAAGAAATGGAACAACTGAACAACAGCTTGTCAGTGCTGCTGATGATGATGGTGTGTGTGTGTGTGTGTGTGTGTGATTATGCAAAATCACCAACATGCAGGGTTGAGTTACCTGTCTGATGTGTTTCCTGGCCATCACTACTTTTTAAAGCTCCATCCCTTTTTTCACTTTGGTATCTTTGTGTTTACTTCCTTCCTTTCTTTCTTTTCTCTCATAACCAACACACAACAATTTATAATAAAAAACAGAATTTCTTTGTTCATTGTCATTTATATCTGCTGCACTACTTTTCTATATTAAGGGTGATCATTTTTATTATCCACATTATTCTGTAAGCTAAACTGTGCTTTGTTGCTGCTACAACAGTCCCATGGGGATGATTGCATCTTCATTTAATCTAATCTAATTATTTGAAGCCATGGCATTATGTTGAAATGAAACACAAAGTATGTTTAGAATGAGTGTTACAAACTTTGATTAAAGGAAAACGCTTCAGACTCTAGCTTTTCACTGACAAGCTGAGTTGCCCTAGTGTTGCCCTGACACTGAAGTTGTGAATGATGAGGTGAAGTTTTATCATAGCTGCTGTCTGTTAAAGAGCAGCTCAACTTCTTGGGAAATGTGCAGATGTTTCTCTTGTAAAAACTTGTTTTTGCCTGAGAACACTGAGGTTTGTTTGGGTGTTTTGTCAGGCAGAATTAAAGTTGTTGGCGTACATCTTATTTTTGCATAGAGACTGAAAACCAGGAGGAAATCATCTGATTTAAGTTCCAGACAATATTTTTGGCTAGGCATAGTGACATTAGAGATGTTCTACTGGTTGCCTGGCAACTTCATGTTTACAAAGGACTCCAAGAAATCACTATGCCTGACCAGTCCTGCACATAACCCCCTGTAAACCCACCACCTGTCAGATTTACCATTAATTTTGTACATACTAAACAAATACACAACTTGCGTTGCAGGATGCACAGAATCCGGCTAGTTGTCAGCCTGTTTCCAGTCTTTATGTTAAGATAACAAAGGTTTCCATTAACCTCAGCACAGGCAATATTTTTGCTTTAAGTTGCTACACAGCAGCATTCAGATGTTTCATATGCATGATGTAAATCAACACAGTTAGCTCCCCACTTAATTGGTGTCTCATGAGTGATAACGTTTCACATTTTTTTAGAGCAAAAGCAAAAGCAGAGGGAGGCATATCAGATTTACCGCTCCTATTTTCATGCAAACAAGATTCACTAATCCATAGGGGAATTAATGTAAATTAGAGATTTCCCTCTGAGCCACACCACAATGCATTCATTAAAGGATCTGCATGGAAAGATCATTCTCTAGAATCATATTAACATTAGCATATCAATGAGATGTTGCCTTTGGAAAGTGTTAATTTTTGTACTCATAAATGATTAAAACAGAGGGGAGTCCTTAAACTCACTTAATCTTCTTATTTGATCTAAAAAGACATTTCTTTGTACATTTTAAGGAGCCACTCCTTGCACCCATACTTTTTGATGATTAATTCAAACAGGGGAGGCAGATTAAACATTTTAAAGTATGCAAGAAGGGCAGAAGAGGAATGAGATAAAAGTGTCAGGAACAGGATGAGCTGAGAGAGAGAGAGAGAGTGAAACAGATGGGGAAACTGAAAGATTGCTGCTTCAGTTTCTCCAGTCTGTTAGTTCTGTGTCTGTGTAGGCGTTCCCCTGGGAAATGGAGGATATAACCCTCTAAAGTCACCTCGTTTCATACAGGGTCAAAATCTTTTTGATCACAGGTGACTGGGGATAAAGGTGCAACAGGCAGGTGAGAAAAAATAAAGCAAGGATAATAGTGAGGACAGAAGAACTGAGGATGAGTGACAGAAGATGAGGC
>NW_018128282.1:373936-402724 GCF_001952655.1 Monopterus albus
TCTGAGTTTGATGAGATGATAAAATGGACAGACAAGGATTTCATGCTGCCTCCCCCCTCCAGCTTGCTGGAGGGGGGAACTTCAGAGGAGCAGCTATAGGACGGATGTTTCCCAATCATCATCCTCAAGACTGAGTGTGGCAAAGTTTGTCTGGCTCTTGAATAGAAACTGGCAGTAGTGAAATGGTTTCATATGGCAGGAAAAAAAACAAATGTCAGCAGTTGTCAGTCTTTGTGTATGTGTGTGTATAGGGTAGACAGAGCCTTGCTTCCACACTCACTTTCACAGAGGGAGTGCTCCAAGTCATAAACTTGATATTGATTAGAGATCATAAGCTGCACTGAAGACACCAGACACTGCAGCCATATGTCCACATATGGCTGCATGTACATATGTGCGCATGTGTGACCATCACACACACATCAATAATTGTTGTCCCTGTTGTGGAAGACGTCCTGCTCATGCATTTGCTCAACTGTGTTTACATTCATACATGCACAAGTTGTGATTACGCATGTTTAATTATTACAAAATCAGAACTGGGTCATTTAATGAAACCAGTCTTCGAACCGTCTGCAGCCTTTGCTGAGTGGTGTGTTGTGCTGCACCTTTAAAGGGGCGTGGCTCTCCTACTACGGCCCGCCTCTTATGCATAACAGCCAACTGTCCTTCCTCTAGATAATATAGTGCAGTAGTTAGCAAACAGACCGCAGCTACAGCTTCTCCGCCCTTCGAGAGGTGGGACTGCGACCAGAACGGACTTATATGTCACAACGACCCTATACAACCTGAAAAGACTCCAAACGGGTCAGCAGATTAAAAAAAAGGTCACATTTGAACAAGACTTGTCTTTGGGAAATATTGTGTTTGCTCTTTTTTGAACACTTATAATGCGCACAGGGGATCTATGAAGACGCAGGAAGGTTTTCCACTGTCAACAGGAGGTAAAACTCTTCTGATTCCACATCGGCTTCTTATATGATAATATCAATTCGCAGCCACATGTAAAAGAGGTTTCAGGTAATAACCGCTTCATGTTTTGGGGTTTGCAGTTTTCCAGCGCGTCTGCATCTTAATGAACTGATCTGCGCTCAGTAGTCGCAGCTGAATTCTTTGAGCTTGATAAGGAGTTGAACCGAGGAGGAGCCAAAAGGAGCTGCTTTACATATCTCCGTCTGAACAGATTTGTTGGTAGGAAGAAGGGGTAGTCTTCCCATTAATCTGTTTCAGTCTAATTTAACTCCACTCTGTTTCTGCTGAGCAGTCATTCGAGCCTCTCTCTCTCTCTCTCCCCCCGTCACAGTGTAAACTACTACTAAAACTGTTATGTAATGAAACACTTGCGAAACTTGAACTTCTCTGTAGCAAAGCGAGAGTTTAACTTTGCGGGATTTACGCATCGGACACTTTGTATCCATGGCTAAAAAAAAAAATCAGCAGTGATAGTTTCCCCCAAGCTGTGTGTCAGGCTGCTCAGTGACCCTTTAGGCTCAAATGAAGTCTTTAATTTAATTTAATTTAATTTAATTGACAGGCCACGTAGTTTCTGTTATACCTGTAGTTGGTGAAGTATAGGGCTTTGCGTTTATTGTTTTACTTTGTCAAACAATTTAGCTAATTGTCCAGGATGTTAACATAGCTGCTTATTTTGATGAGCCATAAAACTCACTTCTAGCCTACAACTCTTGGCTGTGTATGTCTCTACAGACTTGGGGAACAGGGAGTGATCTGCCTGCCTGCAGCCCCCATGCCAAGCCTTAGCTCCACCGCGCCTCGTTATGAAAACTGGGACATGGACCACCTCGACCACTACCAACATTATTTCTACGACGACCGCGACCCGGATGAGGATTTCTTCAAGTCCACAGCGCCCAGCGAGGACATATGGAAGAAATTCGAGCTGGTGCTGACCCCACCCATGTCCCCTATCCGGGCGGTGGAAGGGTCTGGCAGGGTCGGTCTGCTGTACCCGTCTCTGGGGGACAAGCTAGAGTGGGTCTCCCAGTTTTTAGGGCAGGAGGATGAACAGCAGCAGGACCTGCCTTGCAAGCTGACCACTACTAGTGACTCCATCGGGAACCTGAGCTCCATCATCATCCAGGACTGCATGTGGAGTGGCTTGTCGGCTGGGCAGCAGCTGGAGAGAGTTGTCGGGGAGCGCTTCGCCTCCTATCCCGCCAAAGTCGCTGCCAGTTCTGCACTTGCATCCCTGGGGAGGGCGCAGTGTGCCCCAGCTGACGCGCCAGCCCCCGGCGGCTTGTCTGCGGACTGTGTAGACCCTGCTGCGGTGCTCACTTTCCCGTTAATCGGTGGGTGCAAGAAACAAGTGTCCTCTGGTTCAGAGTCTCACACCGACTCGTCAGGTGAGTAACGGATGAACTATGCATCAGGACTTTTCTAGCTTGCTTTTTTTTTTTGCCTTGTGCTGAAATGAGCTTTATAATTGTTGTTCTGCTGTTTCCTGTCTTAGCCTATATGTATTTGTTATGCTCAGTATTTTAGTGACCATAGTTTTCTCGTGATATTTCAGTAATAGCCCTGTAGTTTTAGGGATGATTTTGGGTTTCTTTGACTTTAAATGCCACTTTTTTCTCATTTAATTATATTACTTTGGTTAGCCTTTATCTGGAGGGAAGGGTTAGTATGGCACATGATGACTGCATTGCGTTACCTTGGTGCATACAAGACGTGCTTCAAGCCCAGAGTGTGACACGCCCATTGAAACATCTGCTGCTTGGCAGGGCTCCAGCAGACCAGCTGCTCCCTCTCCCTGTTTTTCCAGTCTCACTTAAACCATATCCTCTCCTCTGCTCTGTGGCTCAGATTTAACTTGAATTAAACAAAGAGTGCTTGGTATTGAAACTTGATGTAACCTTGAGGAAAAGGGAGGGGACAATCAATAGAGCCTAAATTTACTCTGACTTGAGATCTGCTACAGTTAGCAAGAGTTTGATACGTGTAGGCTGTCATGTGATGTTGAACTGGGACCATGCATAATGGAGCGTGGAACGTCACAGAGGGAACTTGTTGCTGCATTCCTCCACTCAACAGGCTGCAGCGCCAATTGTGTCACTGGGTGGATTCGGTGTCAGCCAGCCTGGGCTGTGAATAGAACGGGATTAGCCCTTTAAGAGGTCAGCTAGGCCTGCAGAGGTCTTTGACATTAGTTTGGAGGCAGCGTTTTGGACCATTTCAGGGCATAATGTGTGATCAAATAAGAGGAGATTGAGCAGACATAAGAAATAAATGTATGCTGAAGGGAATATGTGCTGTATGCCTTGTAATATGAGGTGCCATCCTTTGTCATATAAATGTTGTTGGAAGTAATAGGCAAGCACTCCCCCCTCCTTTTTACTGTGTTCCTAGCAGTTAGATTAGCAGAGGTGCAGTTACTTTAATTGATCTTAAACTTAAATGCTTCTCTGCCTTTTAGCCAAGAAATAAGTGTAGTGCAGTTACCTCGGAAGCATTTCAGTTTACAAGAGTCTGATCATTTCGGAATCAAGCAGACAAGACCTTTCCTTGTGTTTAATATGCTGTTTCCATTCTAATAAATAGAGCCACAACTGTTTGTAAATGTGTGCCATGTTGGAATGTTGGTCTGCTCATTTTAATAGATGGAAGAGTTGATGATTTTCACCTGAGTGTTTGTTAGACACAGCCTAACAGGGAGTTTCCACTGGGGGAGGGGAGCTGACCTAATGCAGTGATGATGTACAGCATTGGTGGGAGTGTGTCTGTGTAGGACAAAAAGATCATGTTGGTCTCATGAGGTTGTTGTAGCAGCAGGCCAAGGCGAGTGTCTAGTGAGGTGGAGCACTCACCCTGCGTGTCCCATCTTTGTTACCTCAGCTCTCACTTGTTAATGTTTTCTACAATTAAACATTTTATTTAATAAATATATTTTGCCATTTCAGATGATGACGATAAGGATGAGGATGAAGAAGAGATTGATGTGGTGACAGTGGAGCACAAGCAGCAATGTAAACCTCGTCGACTGGTCAGCACTCGTAAACCTGTGACCATAACGGTGCGAGCTGACCCCCTTGATCCTGGCACGAAGCGTTTCCACATCTCCATCCACCAACAGCAGCACAACTACGCTGCCCCTTCTCCAGACATTCTCCCCCCACCAGCTGAACCACCTCGGAAGAGGGTTCGGCAGGAGGCCTCCGTCCAGCCAACCCAGCCTCCCCAGAACCCACATTGCCAGCAGCCCCGACCTGGCCACGCCCCTCTGAACCTGGAAAGCAGAAAGTCTCATGTGACTGTGGCTGGAGTCAGGTCAGAGTTGCCCAACCTCAGCGCCACCTCTCCTACTTCCTCCGCATTGCCTTCTTCTCCTCCTTACTCCTCTTCCTCCCATCCCCACAGCTCCCCTCTAAAGGCCCACTCCCACCTCTCCAGCCCCCAGTCCTCAGACTGTGAGGACACTGACAAGCGCAAGGCGCACAACTTCCTGGAGCGCAAGCGCCGTAATGACCTGCGCTACCGTTTCCTGTCACTGCGGGACGAGATCCCGGGCTTAGCAGACTGCCCCAAAACGCCCAAGGTGGCAATTCTGACACGAGCCACGGAGTACCTGCAGCAGCTTCATGCCAACGAGAGACAGAAGGCTCAGGAGAGGAAGCAGCTGAAAGCCAGGCAGCTGCAGTTGCTGCAGAGGTTGGCACAGCTCAAACGATCCAGAGCATCTGGGTTAGCTGTCGCCACACATGGACACTCACACAGCTGAATGGGACTACGTGAAGGCGACACTAATATTCACTTTGAGTTAGTCACATTGGTGTAGTGCGGTATTTTTTTTTTTCTTTTTTTCAGATTTTTGTGGTTTGCACATTGGTGTCTGAGTAATTGACAAGGCCACAAGCCAGTCAGGACAGCAAGCTAGGGACTCAGCCTGCAGGGCATCTTACAGGCAGATTAATGTGGTTAATAAGTATAGGTTTGTCACACTGTTTATTTTCCCCTTGCTAAATATGTTCAAATTTGTTGCCTACTACTGGAAGAGCAGCTGTCAATGCAGTAGCTTCCAGTTGATAAACTGCTATGACTGTGGTATGTAGCTGCTGCATGGTCTGGTCAGACATCTGCTTGGTGTGATTGTATAGCAGTGGTGTCTCCTCATTTGATCACTCTGAAGGGCCCCTGGAAATGTCTTCATAGATTCCCCCTTTAACTTTCAACTCATCTGGTCACTTGCTCATTAGCGCATGGCATACAACTTGTAAACTTTGTCATCAATTTAAGCCTGTTTTTGGCTCTGTAGCCCCCCCCCATTTTTCTTTCTCTCTCAAAACCCCTTCATTTCTTCTTGTTTGTTTTTTTTGTCCTTGTCAGCAACTGTAAATTTAGGGTTTATGCATGCTGACAGTGGAGATTCAAGGTGCTTTATTGGGAGTGCACCTACCCTTGCAACAGTAATGTTACAACTGGAAAGGTCCTGATATTCTGCTCCTCTGAAATAGCTCAGGTTATGTCCTAACTTCTGTGCCTGCAGGTTTCCAGTCATAACTTGTTTTGCGTTAGATGTTTCGACAGCAGCACCATGCCCACAGTAACAGCCTGTTTTGTAGCATTATTTGGACAAAATGAGAAAATGGTGCTGTTTGTGATTTCACTTTGTCAAGCAGCAGTGTGCAAAAAAACAAACAAACCCTATGAAAATAAAATGGTTGGCAAGACCTAACTCCTTTATTATAGGTGTGCCATGGAGACCAGCCAAAAGGTGAATGATGACTTCAAGTAATTAACTAAAAGAAACTCTTAGAGAAACCTTCAGTTGAATCTGTATGTATGCAATGTTTGCTTGGAGATGGCCCATTGAGTTTCAGTTGTATATTGCTTTCCTCTTGCTGTCTGAATATATTTGTAGCTTTTTGCATTTGATGTAATGCCTATAGAAGCCTTTTCAATGTATGTAGAGCATTTGGTTGAAAGTTATGTATATAGTGCTCTTACTGTACAGTCCCTTTGAAACCAAAACCAGAGCTGTCTACTCATCCTAGTCATGTGCTAAAAACTGGGGCCAAGCTTGCTGGCTTTTCAAAGATAACTCAAAGCTTCTATTTTTGTTAATAAAATGATGAAAAAGTCAAAATAAAACACTGAACATTGATCACACTAGCCACTTTGTCGCACCATTTACTTTGCAATGCATGTTTTCATTACCTCTTCTGTCTCTGGAGTTCCTTTATTTGTACAAGTCAGAGTTGACAAAAGTTTTATACTATATTTTCCTACTGAGTTTCAGTGTGAGCTAATTGTTTTTGTTATTGTAGCTGGCAGGGCTTTACTGGTGGTTATATGCTGAAAACTGGCATCTAAGCTCTGCTTTCTCTTTCTGAAGTGGAGAGCACCTAAATGCTCCTGTCTTAAATCCAGTCATTGTAGCTGTTGCGCAGTTTTAAATCTGGCACGGGTAGCGCAGGGTTTAAGAGGATCAACTGATTTTTTAAACTCCTGGCTGTGTGTAGTCTTTAGTGACCTTAATGTTACTGCTTTCATTCTGTGTTTTTGCAAGCCTGGTGCTCCCTGTTGTCCAATAAGCCATGCAACAGAACAGTCCTGGATGTAGTACTGTAAATGATTCAATCACACTGCTTTTATCATCACTCAGGAAACTCTATAGTCTGTAGCTTGAGTAATGTGCCTCCCAATGTGTGTGTGTTTGTGTGTGTGTGCACGTAACGCAACCTCACAAGCCACCCTCAGACATGAGAGTAGGGTTAGATCAGGGTAATGTGAACCCTGAAATCATTATAAGGTGACTTCTGCTAATTAACTCAGCACAAACCACTGGTAGCCCTGAATTTTTTATTTTTTTATTTTTAAGGGTGCACCCACAGCAGTGGTTGGCCCCAGTTACTTCTCTGCTGTTGGCACAATGGCAGCAATGGATGTTGCTTACTTTTGGAAGTTTAGCTACTGCGATTTTGGATCCTTGTCTCAGCACTTTTTTTTTCTGTACCTCAGAAGCCTCTGTGTATAAAAAGCAAGTCAGAAAAATAAATTTCTTGGTTTGACATCATAAATTACCCTTTTGTCTTGTCTTTCTGTCTCTCTCTCTCTCTCTCACACACACACACAGCAAAAGTTGTCATCTAGCTGTACTCTATATCTGTTACTCATTCTTTAGCTGGATTTAGCTACACTTGAATCCAGTGTTTCATTTTGAGCAGGATTAGAGAGTTATTGTATTTTCCTTGGTTTTCTTAAAAAAAAAAACACCTGTATGAGCGAACACATCTCCCTCTCCCCATCCAGCAAATGTTCTGAGCCATCTCCGGGGTAACCCATCCTGGCATCCTTGCCGTAGCAACAGGCATCTTTTTTTTCACTGCAGTGGACAGTCGCTACAGCAACCACACCAACTATGCTGAAAATCTCTCTGCAAAGCAGTAATTGTTAAACTTACCAACAAACTGATCTGTTTACAAATGCAACAACAAAGTTCAAAGTGTTTGTCATATGCACAGTTAGGAAATGTGTTTCCCTGTACAATGAAATTCTTACTTTGTCGTCCACATGAATGCCACACAATACAAGTGAAATATAAAGTAGATGAGTAATAAATCTAAATAGGCAGTAGCAAATCTAAGGCACTTTAAAGCAACAAGTGAAAGAAGCACAATAAAAATACAAGAACACAATATAACGCAGAGAGAATAAATGCTACGTGGGAGCCGTGAAGTGCAACTATTCAGCAGTGAGTGTGCATGTGCAAAATGAGTATGTAAACAGTACAGATGGAATTACATGGGGTAGATCCCGAGTCAGCTGTTTAGGAGGAAAGATAGCTAAGTCTGTTCAGACACCTGTTGGATTTTTTTAATTGAACTGGTTTGAATCTAATTTAATAATAGGAAAAGCTGCAATTACCAGTTGTGGAGTGCAATTTACACCGTTACGGCTAAAATGTTAAAATAATATCTATTTACTAAACTACGTTCGGCTGTTCCCGTTAGGATTCGCCACAGTCCGACTCGCAGGAGTAAATTTGGCCCGTTTTTACGCCGCATGTCCTTCCTGACACAACCCTCTCTGTTTAACCGGGCTGGGGACAGAAGTCACTGACGTGAAATCCCTGTGGCTAGATACACACTCACTCCTAGGGGCGATTTAGAATCTCCAATCAACTACCCAGATTGAACCCACGCAGGCACAGGGAGAACATGTAAACGCCACACAGAAAGGCCCGAACCCGGAACCTTCTAGCACGACAGCGTTAACCACCGCGCCGCTACGCCGCCCTAAAATAATATCTATGTAACCACCTAAATTACAAAACTACATCAGTCAATGTTGCCACAGTAACGGCTGGCTGTTGCCTGGAAACAACCCACCTCACCTCTCTTCGCCCATTGCGCATGCGCACGGACGTCAGCTGGGAGCAGAGCAAGCGGCATCATGGCGGCAGCCAGTCGCGGCGTGCAGTGTACTTTTCGGAGAGCGATGGCTCCGTCGTTGGTGGTTATTTTGGGGGCTACCGGCACCGGAAAGTCCAAGCTGGCTATCGAGATCGGAAAACGGCTTCAGGGAGAAATAATCAGCGCCGACGCCATGCAGGTAGGAAAAGTGTTCACAGAAGGAACATCGCAGGGACACTGACATGGCAGCCATAATGCTGTAGACGACACTCAGATGATTGAAGTACATCGCGTTAAGGAGAAGAAGCTATGTGCTTTTCAGCGAGATTAATACAGAGCTTAACTTGAGTAAACACACAGGGTGGCTGTGGCTCATGACGTAGGGCAGTCGTCTCCTGACCAGCAAGTTGGTTGGTGTCTTAGTCCACCACCCCTGTTTAGTGAGGGATGTTCTATTTTTACAAAAATAGCTTCCTTAACTCCTCTCTCAAACCAGCGATGTTCTCTGGAGAGGATCTGGACTTCACTGTCCTCAAAAGAATGCCCTTTGTCCTTCAGGTGGAGGTGGACTGCTGACTCTGGTCCACTGGGGTTGGCCCTCCTGTGTGTCAAACGCTATGATTTACAAGGTAGATACCAAGTGTTACTGCTCCAGACAGCAGGCATTAGCAAAACCGGAAGCCCGAATGTGGAAATGACAGTAAATGTTGATTTTTATCTGATGACCTCTCTGCTGTCGCTACATTAAGATCTAATGGACTTGGACCAGGCACCAAAGCTCAGCTGTTTTAAGAAGGTGTAGACACTGACATTGGATAGTCTGACTTTTTTGCTAGGTTCATTATCAACAACTTTTGAGTGAGATCATCAATCACCGCCAGATTTGCTGTGTATTACAGAATAAAGCGTTATTGATGCTGCACATGTGATCCTTTTACCTCACGGTCCAGTGTTGAAGTGCACTGCTCTGAAAATGACGGTACACGGGGACAATGACGATTTGAAGTTGGGGACCGTCTCTAAAGTGTATGCAGCGTGATCAAACGAGCCGATCATGTTTTTACCCATCTCTACATGTTCTTTTCAAGATGTTTCAGACCAACTTTCGTTTTCACCTGGCCCTCCTCCCATTACATTCACAACCTCCACTTTACTGAAGAATTGTATCGGGAGGTAGCTGAGCTGTTTAGTTTCTGCAAATAAGCTTAGAGAGACATATTCATATGGGAAATTTCAAGATAAATAGCCTGGTGGATAAACATGACAATAATTCTAGAATACACTGGTTTAATGACTTTTTAAAGATGCAAATGAGATGTTGAAATGTTGTTTGTGTACAGCAGCGTAGCGCTGAGCTAAAAAAGCAAAGTAAGAGTGAAAGCAGATGAGTCATTGGTGAGAACACGCTTTCAAGGGAACACTGAAATGATGTTATGAAAACATATTAATTACTCGCACAATAAATACATTCATTCATATCCAACTCAGTGTCGTGAGTCTGCTGTATTCAATGAGGATGACAGATGCACATTTCTATTGCTGTTTGTTTTTACCATGGAAGTGGCTGGTCCTCACTTTCTCACACCCCTTTAAAAGCTGTGTTGAGGGTTAAGACTTGTTTGGTTTTAGGGTTCAGGTTAGTTGTGCGTTTAGGTTAGTTTAGGCATCTAGGTGTGATGGTTTTAGGTTATTGTAAGGGGCTAGGGAGTGCATTATCTTAAAGTGTCCGCACAAATGTAGCTGGGGCGGCTGTGGCACAGGAGGTAGAGCGGGTCGTCTCTTAACAGGAAGATTAGCGGTTCGATTCCCAGCTTGTCTGGTCCACACATTGAAGTGTCCTTGAGCAAAACTGAACCCTCAGTTGCTCCTGGTGATATCACCAGTGCGTGAATGTGTGAGTGCTTGGGAGTGCGAATGGGTGAATGCAAATAGTGTGAAAGCACTTTAAGTGTGCTGCAATGCATAGAAAAGCGCATTGCAGCACACGTTTTAGCTGTACAAATGTGTGTGTGTGTGTGTGTGTGTGTCAACTTTCCACTATTTAAAACCTCTCACGCTTGCGTCCCTTCGCTCTCTTCTCTCTCAGCCCCACCCTCCCCATTGGTTCTCAGTATCCCGTTGCCGCAGCAACCAGAGGGAGCACACATGAAATACAATGTATCGGTTTGAGTCTGGTCACACTAGAGCACAGTGTGGACACAAACAGAATTACACAAACTGACTCCAGTGTATCCACCTCTGTTGGTGCCCCCCAGTGATTCCTCTGACTGCAGAATCCAATAACAAATCACATCTTTAATCACCTTTCCCCTGCTTCAGCATCACCTTTCTTCCTGCTCCTTCCCGCCTTGTTGTGTGCATTGCCCTTGAGCATGCGTCCCTGTGGGGAGTGATTCTTCCAGCAGCCGCCTGGTACAGGGTAAACTGGGTTACGCTAATAACATTTCAGCCCAGAATATCTGAACGACCAGCAGTTCTCATGGAGAGAAACGGTGGCCTAGATACTTCACAGCAGCCCCAGCCTATCTCCACAATCCCCATCCTTGTTGCTACCCTCCTGTTGGTGTGTGACAGCTGGAGAAAGCGATTGAGACATGGAGTGAGTGAGAAAGAGACTGGTTATATGAGAATGAGGCTGTGTATAGGCTAGAGCTGGCCTGTGTTGTCTTTGGGATAGGAAACAGTCTGGTCTTGTTTGGGAGAAAGCAGCATTGTGCTGAGCTGGTGCGTATTCAGTGCTGTGCTCCGCTGGCCCAGCAGCTGATAGTGAATGGGCACGCTGTAGCCACTGGGAAGTGTCTATTGTCCCTGGGAGAATTGGTTCCCACACTCCCCAACACTCCTATTGTGGTAATGTCACCCCCTCCTGCCCTTGGCCCATGCCCTCAACACACAGTTCATTGGACATGCAGGGAAAGATTCTTCACCTACTAAATGAACATGCTATCTATGGCTTCACTTTCATTGACAGAGAGTGTAAAGCCATGGTTCCCAAAGTGGGATCCAGGGGACCAGTGGGGGCACTCCTGAGGCTATCAGCAAAAATTTCACTCCCTAAAGGTTGGAATTATGTGAAGATGTCTGAGTGCATGACTGCCATTTTTGGTTTTACAGCCCTCACCGTTCCTCTCACCTCATCTCTATATAGTAAAATTAACTTACTGGGTAGCTGCAAGTCTGACAAGTCTAAAATTAGCCAGCTATTTGCATCTTATTATGTCACACAGATAAACACAGGCTTCTGTGCACCATGTTTCCTACTGGAGGAATCCACATGTGGGTTAATAGTTTAGTACAGCATATGCTTTACTACATTTAACTGGACCCAGTGCCCTTTACATTTATCTTCCTGAGGCTCCTTTACTTGTGCTGCAAATTTAGAATATTTATTTTTAAAATAAAAAGTTTTTATGTGGACCAGTCTCTTGATATGAAGACGAAGACGAAACTTTAACAGCCAAAGCAGTTTGAGAAATGTATTAAAGTATCTACCAGTCAAAGGTTTGGACACACTTTTCCACTGAACAGAATGGGAAACTGTGCCCAAACATTTGACTGGTAGTGCATATACAGTATAATAGTACTACATCAAGATCATGAGTTACCCTTGCACTGATTACTTGACATACACAAGATTTAGGATTTAATTCACCGTTGTGGTGAAGAAGGAGCTGAGCTGAAAGGCAAAGCTCTCAATTTACCAGTCAGTCTATGCGCCAACCCTCACCTATGGTCACGACCTGTAGGTAATAACCAAAACAATATGATTACGAATACAAAATGCTGAGATGAGTTTCCTTTACAGGGTGCCTGGACTTAGCCTTAGAGATAGGGTGCGGAGTTCAGACTTTCGGAAGGGACTCGAACTGCTGCACCTTCACATCAGTTGAGGTGGTTTGGGCACCTTATCAGGATGCCTCCAGGGCACCTCTCTTTGGCAGTGTTCTGGGCACGTCCAACTGGCAGGAGACCTCAGCCTGGTAACGCCTCCGAATCTTGCCAGAGGAGCTGGAACATGTTGCTGGGGAGAGGGACATCTGGACTACCTTGCTGAACCTGCTGCCACTGTGACCTGATCTTGGATAAGCTTAAGAAAGTGGATGGATGCACGGAGGGATTGGTCGAATCAAGCTTTTGATTAACTGTAATGGCTGGATATTTGTTAATCAAGTGTCACCCTGGCAGGATGATTTATCAAGGCACTGCATACTGACAGCACTTTACAAAGCTTCGTTGGTAATAAGAAACAAAATAAACTTGACATGTACAGTAACAGTCAGAGTGAGTGTGCATCGGAGGTGATTAATGAGGGGTGCTCAGACTGACACATCCGACCAATACATTTAAAGCTGCTCCCTTGTTTATGTTTTGCTATTGAGTTCACCGACTCACTCTTCACTGCAAGTTAATTTTCAGCGACTGCACTCCACCACTGTCAGTGTGCAGCGTCCATATTTTTGCTCATCGTCTTGTCTCTTGTTTCTTTTTCTTTCTCCCTCCTGTAAAGCCTTTTGCAACTAGTAGAAAAGTAAAAGTAAAATTTTACTCACTTTTATGATAAACATTTGGTTCTTTATGGTACAGCACAATGCATTTAAATATGGGTATTATCTGTAATTGCTGAAGTTTATTGTGAATTTTTGTTCAGACTAGGACTCTAGATATTTTAGTTTCCCAGGAACACTTGAACGCACCAACAGTGAAGAGTTTCAAACTAGAATTGCCACTTCGTGGTTGTATGCCTCTGCCAACCAGTTAAATTCCTGGGGATGGGACAGATGTGAGGTTACTGTGACCTTGACCTTTGACATGCGACTACCAAAATCTAATGAGTTCATCCTTGAGTCAGAGTGGACTTTGAAGAAATTCCCTCAGTGCATTCCTGTGATTTCGCATTCACGAGAATGGGCTGGACGAAGGGACGTACAGTACACATAGACGGACAACCCATAAACGTAATGCCTCCAGCCTCAACTATTGACTGCGTGGAGGCATAAAATCAGTTTGTGCTTGGAGCTGCTTTGTAACTGTTACTGAACTTTAACAAAAAGGACGGATGATATTTATAGTGATGCTTGCTGTGATGAATTTCCTATCTTAAACTTTTATTAAACGGTGAAATGAATGGGAAACATTTGCTGCGTTGAAGATAAGAAATGAATGTAAACTGATCATTAGTAAACCAGTTTCACTGAAATTATGACTACACCAGCTAAATAAGAAACCACCAGTGCAGTTCTGTTAATACTTTGTGAGAGATTACACAACACCGTCCACTATCCCGACAGTATTTGTGTACGTCATGCTTTTTGTGCATGAGCAGATTTCTCACGCTTACTCACAATCACATGTTCACAGTGTTAACTAATAACTCATTAACACAAATTGGATTGCTTCCCCACGGGGTGTTTAAAAAAAAAAATTTAAAAAGGGTGTGTGCTTGAGTTAGTGTGTGGGCGTGGCTGCGGGGTATCGTACTGAAAGGCCGCCAGAAGTCCTAGGGAGCAATTTAACAGGTCATGAACATGCATGCTTCAGTCTGTGGGATTGTTGGACGTATTGGTGGCCGGTGACCTTTGCATTATGCATGTGTGAAAGAAGGAGCTGCCGTATTCTCTTGAGAACAGCACGAGTAGTGAAAGGAAGACAGTTTGTCAGACCTATTCATTTTGTGTTGAATGGGAGAAATGAACCTGAACAGCTGGGAAACTGTCATGCCAACCCATAAAAGTAGACCAAAGGGCATCTTTCTTAGTGAAACACCAAGTCGTAGACTCAGATGTATGATGATCATAAAGCTGACCAGTGATTTCACCACTGGGAATGTTGTGCTTATTATTGGCCAGAGGTTGTTAGACACATACATCAACATGTACTGCTAATCGACGTATTCAACACATCCTACACTCAGAAACTGCGTGGCTATGTGTTACATCCTTTGCTCTCAGTCATTTCTTCTCCTGTGTTTCTCTCTCTCTCTGTATATATCTCTGTCTTTTGCTCTCCTCCTCCCTCTGACTCTCTGTCTGGTGTGGCTTTGACCTGTCTGGGCTTTGACGTAGCTGTTTTGTATTGTAACTGAGGTAATGCTGCTGCCTCCTACATCTGGTTCATGAGGTATCTTTTTAAATAACCTAAGCCAGTGTAGGAGCGAGCCAAAAAAAGACGGTTGATTAACGCTCACTTTTGGTGTGTGTGTGTGTGTATGCATACTTGTATGGCTATACACTGGGAGGACAAGTTTCCATTTTTACCATGGGAGTAAGCAAATTTAAGCCGGTCTTCACTTTTTAACACACCTTCAAGGGGCTTAAAGGTTTAGGTTTTAGGGTATGGGACTGACATTTAGTTGTGAGGGTTAAGGGTAGGGTATGGGGCTATGGAATATATGTCTCCTCACAATATAGCTGTCCAAATGTGTGTGTGTGTGACGTGCAGTCTGCGGGTGTGGTGATGCGGCCACCGCTCCAGAGAACAGGATGGGGGAATAGGAGGGGGAGGGAGGGACAACATCATGAATGATTTATTAGTCTGGCATTACTGGGCCATTCCCCACAGAGAGACAGAGAGAGGAGTGAAAGATGCAGGGATAATCCGTTGAAGGCTCATGCCTTGAGGGAAAAGGAGAGAAGAAGTAAAAACCAAAAATAGCCAGATAGGTATTCTGAGTGTGGGATTCAGAGAGAAGGATAAAAATACAGAGCTACTGTATCTCACTGTTTGTTTATAGGGCTATGTCCAAGGGTCATAATAAAGATGAGCTGCACCCTGGTTGACCCGTTACACCTGACCCTGCGATTGTTTTTGATCAAAGCTTTCAACATTTAGGAATTGTATGGCAGTACATTTTATCTGTAAAGGTACCAATTTTTATGTAAAACTGTCAAGGACAAGTATTCAGTAAAGGCCTGCCTGTGCATTCACATTAAAATGCGTATATTGTGAAGCACATGCAGGGAGTGGTACAGACTGCATGTGGATTAATAGTCTCTCACTGATAACCAATCAATTTAATTAGGTGTGTTACCAATGATGATGGGTTGGACAAATAATTATATATCAGAAACGTCAACAGAAAGCAATATTTTTTAGGTAACTGTCATGGCAGAGTAACGCTGGCAAACAATTACACTGGTTTAACACTTTATTGCATTTAGCTTTTTTTTTTTTTTGTGCGAGTTGTATTTTATGTCTCAGTGAGTGTTTGTTCTCTCTGTCTCTTTCTTTTTTCCTCACCCAGATGTCTCTCTTGCCCTCTTTCTTTTCTTTTGGCTGATGTTAACCCTGGTTTTGCCTCATTCTTTGTCACACTCTTTGCTTTGCTCTTGGGTCTAACAGGTCTACGCCCATCCATGCAGGCTGTAACTGCACAGGGAGCCTCCATGGTCTGTCTTTGAAATGAGCCATACCGGTTTGAAAAGCGCATCTTATAACCTTGAATCAACGGGGGTGTAGAAGAAGTGCGGTGCGGATTTTAACAACACTGCCCAGAGAGGGGTGGAAATAAACACAGGACCTGAAGATAGAGTGGTGTGTGGGTCACTCCAGCAGGGAGACAACACTTCTACACAACTTTTTTACTTGATTTATCCAAATTTGTGCTAAGTCTTAGTTAATGCAACTTTAAGTGCCTAGCTTGCAGCTATTAAATGCTAATACTTTTTGGCACTTTCTACAAGCAGCGAAACTGCAGATAAACACCACAGTTCTTCCCTATGTTGGACTTGGCCTTTATTGATGTACTGTTCATGATTTTGTATTCACCATTAGCTCTTTTAGTTTTTAGGTTGATCCAGTGATCCATAGCCTATGCTGATGACTGAGTGATGTCCTGTTACTTAGCTGGATATGAGTTGAGGGGCCATAGGCAGTCACAAAAAATTATTTATTTTATAGTTAAGTTTGATAATATTATGCTAGATTAGCTGCTAAAAGGAAGTTGAGCCTTTGTTTTCAATTTTATATTGTTTATTTCACCCGCTACCCACCCGCATCTAGTCTATTTCTACCTGTCAGGTAATATAAACATGTTTTTTATGTTACACATCATTTTTGCAGGTTACCCCTTGGGGACCTGCGGGTTTCTGACCCAGTGTAGGACTCTAATACTGCATTTCCACTGTCGGAACCTAATGAGTGGTATACCCTGTACTTGCCATAACCATCACCAAGCATAGCCTCTGGGGTTGATATGCACTGTCCCACTTTGTTTTTCCCACTGTGTTTTCTCTGTCTCTGTTTAGAAGAGGGAGGGGCTGCGTCCTTCTCACACATACAGTCACACAGTCAGTCATGTAAGTCATACTTACACACAGTCAGTCATGTGTTTGCACATGGTGCTTGTAATGCTAAAGCTGGAGGTGTGAAGACATGGACATTTAACCAAGCACTAGCAAGTGCTCTGCAGGCATGCACCCCCTCCCCCTCATGTTCCTGGTACTCAATTTTAGTACAACCTCCTGAGGGGTGCCAAAATTCCACTCCCAGATTGTACCTCCAAAGCAGTCGCACCATAGTGGAAATAAATGACATATTTCAGTAGTTCCTATAATGGAAACATCCCTTAACACTGGTTATCACACTGATGAATTGTTAATATCTTTGCAGATGAAGTAGCTTTAAAATGTCTTCACCTTTTAGAAGTGTAGAGTCAGCTTGCGTTCCCATGAACTCACTGTTCATTAGTAGAAAACTGCTAAATGTATTTTCTTGTTTGGTCATCAGGTGGTCTGAAATATGATCAGCCCCAATTAATTCTTTCTCCAGCATTTGTCTATATTCGACATTATTCTATGATTTCAAATGTTTGCCTAACAATGCTACAGTTAGTCATCCAGTCTCCTCATTTTATTGTGATGTTTTATTTCAGTGTCTTCCATGTCATGATTAGCTTTGTTGATTTTCATTTTTGATTCCTTTGACTCTGAGCTGGTACATCATTGCAATTTGTAGCTCATTTTCACTGCCTCTGCTGGAAGTCTTAATTTCTTTCTCATTTTTTTCTGTTATTTGCAGCTTCCTCTTGTACCGTTTTTCTCATATCTTTCACTTAAGTTGTGCTTTTCATTTTTCTGATATACATGCCAGGCTTCTTCTGCCTACTTTTACTCTTGGGTCTCCTCATCCTCATTAAGGTGAAATTAAAATAATCACAATCCGTTCTTGCAACACTCTCTCATGAGAACATATAAATATACATTAAGGAGCAGTTACATAACAATTAGCTGTGAGCTCTCAGTGGCAGGTAAGAATGGAAATGAGAGGGAATGTGGGGAGGGGGACAGAATAGTAGAGGAAACTTCACTTCTCCAGGAGTGAAAGAAGAGTGTTTCAGCAGAATTAGAGGCTGCTGGCCATTGTCTGGAAGATACAGTGAAAATGGAGATTAGTGAGCAAAAAACAAGAAATAATAATAACCAGTAAAATAAAAGATATTAGAATACTTTTGGTCCAAACTGAATTAAAGCTACTTTCAGCCACTTGCAATTCAGTGCAAGACTTCTGCCTTAACATTTGTGTTTATGAAGCTCAAAACATTTCAGTTGTTGGTAAAATTTTCATACATTTCATACATTTCCTAATATTCTGACCCCCTCATTTACTGTATGTAGCTAGGGAGGACAAAAATATAGAGATGTTTCTGAATATAATATAATATAGTACAACACCATCTTTAACTATGACCTCAATAATAAACATATAATTGAATTTGTACATTTATGGCAATTAGACCAAAAACTAAACCATAATAATAAATACAAATGTTAAGGCAGAAGTGTTGCACTGAAGTGCATACAATTGTACTGGTGTCCCTAATATAGTGGCCAATGTATGTATATACACACACAGACAAGCACTAATCTTCCAACCAGTGTTTCTGAGCATCTCTATCCATTTCTCTCTCACCATCATTGTGCCATCTTTCTGCTTCATCTCATTCTGTCTGCGTCTTTACAATCTGTGTGCCAGTTTGTGTGTGTTAGAGACAGAGCAGTAAAGAGCGAGGAGGTGTGGTGGTGGATAATGTGTGCAAATTTGTCAGGGAGCATCCTGTTCTGTATAACAAGTACACAGTGCTCTTCTGTCTTCTGTTGTGTGTGTCTACTCAAACCTTTACCTTCCTTAATTGGCTCTTTTTCATCCATCCATCCATGCATCCATCCCTCCCTTGGCTGATGGCGGTGTTGTGCAGAGAACCAGTGAATAATTTATCAGGCTGGCTTGTTCTGCCCTGCCCTGCTTTCCACTTTTGGCTTGTTGTAGTGCTGAAGAACATTTGGTGAAGTACACACATTAAGTATCAATAACTTATGCACAGTTGTACTAATTACCCACTGTATGTATGTTGGGCTAAACAGTAGGGATGTATCCATCCATTATCTATACTGCTTATTCTTGAATAGGGTCATGGGGGGGCTGGAGCCTATCCCAGCTGATACTGGGCAAGAGGAGGGGTACACCCTCCCAGTAGGGACTTAACAATACCAAACGATCAGGGTACAATTTTGCTACAATATAAAGTCCACAATACGATATTTATCGCGATAATGAAACATGAAGAAAAAAGATGAAAAATGCCCTTTACTTAATAATAAATCAGTGCTTTTTGTGTAATGTATATAAACAACAATGCAGCAGTCAGTAGCAGTCTTTTTGTGACATATCTTTTTGCAGTTGCTGGGTCTTGTAAATAAAACACGTCACACTCGCAGTGGCACATCAGTGTTTTACTACCCCCTTGGCAGGCTTAAAGTTGGTGGCTGTGCCGACTAGTGGTCAGGTCCTCGGTAGGCTACTAGACTAGCTGAAGTGGGTATCCTCTACCCCCTGACCACTTGGGGCTGTATAGAGCAGGTTGCTGCTTGGCACACCAGACCAAGGAGAAGAAGATGCCAAATTAGGATAAGCCACATAAAAGTGAGATTTGAGATTTACTGGCGGTGTTTTTCAAACATGGTGGTCTACTTAAGAGAAAAGACTTTAGCAGTTAGTGCTGTTGCACTCAATGTACACATACATAACTCATACTTCCTACTACGCTTGGGGAGTACTGATCTTGAAGTAGGAGCTAAAAGTGCCTCAAACTGGTGTTATAAGAACTATTATCTTTTTCATTTCCTCCGGTGCGGACAAACAAAAAAGGGGGAACTTTTTCCAATAGTTCTAAGAACTATGAAAATGTTCCTCCAGTCTGAAAGCACCCTAAGTGGTAGGTTTTGCATATGTGCGTCCTGTTTGCTTGCCCATCTCCATCCAAATGTTGTGCATAGTTTTGTCCCAACTCTTTCAGCGAGATGTATCCAGGACTGTCTCCGTCATAAACCTGGCTACCATTGTCTTCATCCAGCAGTATTTGCAAATTGTTCAGTGTTTGTCTCCTTTTCGTCCATGTCATTCCTTGAAACACAAAAGCTCTAAAAGTAAAAGATGGCACATTTGCTATGTCAGTGTTAATTTCTGCAACCAGCACATAGTTATAGTAACAAAATATATGTAGTCCCACCAAATTATTAAGACATTTTTAAATCACGATATCATGAAATTACAAATATTGTTACATCCCTACTAGACAGTCTATAATGGTGTTGCCCTGAAATATTAGCTTTAGACTACTAGAAGATGGTTGGTAACAATGTTAGAAAGTATTCTACAAGATGTGAGGAGGTCTTGCACCATATGCTGCAAAACTGATAATCAAAATTGAGAATCTTTGATGTTTGGTTTTCTAAAGATGCCATCTTTAAGCTTATTTAAATACCGAGTCTTATCCTCATGCATATACCCTTTTATCGTAAGGAGGAATAAAAGACACAATGTGTATTTCTGACAAGCCCCCAGGAATAGAGCTGCAGAATTTGATCCATTGAGTCAGTATCATTTAGAAAATCTACTTGAACCATAGGATGTTTATATTTTATACATGTGCGTGGGGAACCAACCAAAAGTTAACCAGCTCGATTGGCGGGAGTCTTGGTTTGATGCATGCGTGCATGCTCTATGAGCCCCCAAACCATGCATCTATTATTTAAACCAGGATCCCAGATTTCAGAATGGTGCCCATTGTTCCTAATGAATGTCGCTTACCTGGCACATGAGCCAAAGAAATTTATTTTTTTCGGATTTGCTTCCGTGTCCTGTGCCATTTTGCATATTCACGTTAGTGCAGAGCTTGATGCTTACATTTATTTTTAGGTGCGCTTATGTGACTAAATGAAACAAAATTAGTTGCATGGACAGCAACTTTGGAGCACAGTTAGTTTTTAATGAAATAGCATTAATGATGTCTGCGGACATTCATCAATTGAGGGGTCTCAACCACAGTTAGAGGAGGGAGCCAGATGTGAGGGAGAGGGTGGCCACATAGCTCCGTGCACATCTGTCAGGAGATAGCTGCACATTACACTTTAATGAAGATGGGCAAACAAACTGGATGCCTGTATGCAAAACCAACCACTTTAGTCACTGCCCTTAAAGTCTTTTATCTTGTAAAAGTTGACCACAATGTTTGAAAACACTTGTAATAAAGCACAAATATCACTGTTATGTGGCTTGTCCTAGTGTAGCCTATTTGGCATCTTCTCATTCTGATGCACCAAGCGGAAATTTGCTCATTACTGCCACTTGTGTTGTGCACAGCCATGTCCTGGCTGCTTCTGGAAGACAGAACTAACAACTGTGCACTCTGCTCCACTCTTCTTCCTGTCTCCATTGTCCCCTGTACATGATTGGTCAATGCACCATCTTTGCCAGATGATGTCACTGAACACTGGACGTGGAACTAGATCCAACTTTTGCGCTACACGAGATTGCATCATTTTGCCGGAGCCCTCTGTGGTGCTGGTGCCAGCTGTGATAAACACAGTTCCCCATAGAAATGAATGGAGAGGGCTGAGTTTGTTCACACCTTTTGAACACGGCCTTAAGCCCATTCGCTCAGTTAGCATTATGTATAGTAGCTTCATGGGTGTCTAACGAGCCTCACTGTGGTCCATGATGCAAGATTATGCTCTGTGTTTGTACTGTACTGCCATGAGCAAATTGTAGATTCTCCCAGAACTGCAGTTACCACACATCACCTGCAACCAGTTCACTATTTCTGCATCTTCTTTTTTCTTTTGATTTCTTGCATTATTTAAAACTCATCCACTACCTAAACATTTAAAACATTTTTTTAAATGCAACAGTTATTGAACAAATCTTTGGCAGGTGGTCTTTCAAAATAAAAGCCTAGCGCTTTGCCAGTGGAAGGTGTTAACCATAGATTAATCAAACGGCAGCACTGGCAGCTTGGAAATGATGAGCAGAGAAATAAAAGTCTGAACTACATTGACTCTTAAATCATGCACAAGTTACAAATCTGCTGAAAACTGAATATAGCAAGTCACCGTTCTTTGCAGTCACTTAATGTCTTGATTCAGTTAAGTTGAATGCACAGTGTACGGTATAATCAAGTACAACTTTGAATGTTCAGAGGTTTAACCAAATGAAGAGTGAGGTGGTGCACATGTTTCCAGCCTGTTTAACAAATGCAGAAACAGGCATAAATATTGAAGAGCAGATCCAATCACAATGTATGGATGACTCCAAATAATCAGACATAGAAATTTAAGGGCTTTACATAGAGTTTGGAGGATGGAGAAGCTTTCTAGAAAGAAAAGCCTAGTTAGAAAGTGCTCTGCATCCTGAGACATACATTTAAATTTTTTGAGGCCGTGTGTGTGGGTGAGAAAATGAAAACTGTGACAGACTCCTGTGTGACACCCAGCTGTCACATTTCATAGGGGAGCACTGTCGCTGGGTGATGTTAAGTGGGCAGAAGAAGTGTGTATCATAATTTGCAAGGATGGCCAGAGCCATTTCACCAGGGCAGCAGACAGTGCTCCTCATTCCTTTCTCCAGGACTGTCCTGGTACCAGTTTCTGACATTGAGACACACACACACACACACACACACACACACCGACCACTAGTATAGAATCCAATCTCCTGCCCTGTTTGTTTAATGGGTACTATTTTCAGAGATGTTTGCTTTCTAGGACAAAGAACCTCCATTAAACTCCTTTGGCTTTAATGGAGTCCCTGTATTCATTTTATTTTTTATCTCCTCCATTCTGTAAAACCTTCTGCATGACTGCAGTTATTTCTTCTGATGGCTTTTATGTACTTCTGTTGTGATCAGTTTTCTGTTTCTCTCAGTTGATCAGTGCCTTTGTGTCCCTTTCAGGTGTACCGGGGCCTGGACATCATCACCAATAAGGTGAAACCCGAGGAGCTCACCCAGTGCAGACATCACATGATCAGCTTTGTGGACCCACTAGTTAGCAGCTACACGGTGGTGGACTTCAGGAACAAAGCCCTGGCTCTAATATCCTTTCCTGGAAACGTGAAAGCAGAGGAGCCGTATTCACCGTAACACCTTTGTCAACGTATTGTCATCACCCTTGTCACAACATCAGCCCTCCCCATTAGTACGTGGTAACTGCAGGAGAATAAAATGTAGTTGATTTGACTTTTACTAATTGGTCTGCAGGTGTGTAGAAGATCTGCTATGTCCTCATTTTGTCAGCGTGTCTCACTGCAGATTTTGCACTAAAATGAGAAGAGAGAGATCACAAGAGATGATATTTATAGAGGAGTCTGTGTCTGTGCTGCGTCCACACACACACACACATGCACTGTGGGCAGTTACACTGTCTTGCAGACACCAGCCGTCACACAGATGTTGAGAGAGGAGGCGATAACTGGAGACGGTATTAATAGATCAGGATGGCACGCACACAAACACACACTCAGCCACCAGTGCGGCGGGGGGGTGGGGTGGTGGTGGTGCAGTAGCTCCAGGAATAGGCTCAGTGCAGTGTGAGCCTGCTGTTGGGAAGAAAGGAATGGAAGGAGATGAAAACAGATTAAAAAGGATAGAAACAGTGTGGACTTTAATCTGTGAAGCAGGAAAAAGATGATGGGGGGTGTGGAGGGGTATTTGTCAGTGTGTATATAATAGAAGAGACTGGCAAGCTTGAGAAATTCAAATATGATGGACATAATGAAGCTTCATCTGCTGTCAGTCCTCCTTCTCTCAACATGCCACTCACTTAAACACTCTCCTTTTAAAACCCTCCTCTGTTTCTTTTTTTATGCCTCTCAGTCTTTGTTCTCCCTCCCTCAGTTTTTCCTCTCCCCCATCTCCTGCGTCTCTCCTCTGCAAACACAGTGATACTGCCCTGTCAGTCTGAATGTGGCCTTTGAGCGACCGAGAGGAGGTGAGTGACGATGGCTTAATTATCACTGATACAAGAAGGTGGGCGACCTGAGGGAGGGAAGAGGGGAGAGATGGAACGGTATAAGATGAGAAAGAGGAAATAAGGTGTGGCATCAGGCTCTGTTTGTGTGGCCAGTGAGGTCATACTGGTGAACCAAACTGCGTGGCTGATGCTGTTTACAATGAAAGGACAGTATTCACAATTTTGCTGCAACTGATTATTTTCATTATTAATAGTCACATATATCAGTCAGTCAGTTAATCCATCATTATTTGGTCTATAAAATTGTACATTTATAAAATGCACACCAAGACTTCCCAGTTGCCCAAGTTGATGTTATCACATTGCATTTTCCAAAAGTAACCATCTTTTTAGATGGTGGAAAACAATGTAAAAAATGTGATGGGAACATGGCATTTATGTTAGTTTCATGTATTAATCTCAGGGACGTTACCTCAACCCAGATCTGATGTCATCTCTTCAGGAGTGCCAAATAATATTTTTCACACATGATGATTTATTCGGTTTTCATCGCACCTGGTCTCAATTTATTTTTATTGATCCAACAAATTTTTCCACCATTCTCATGGTTAAAAACTTATTTGTCATATTTAGACTTTTTTTCCAATATTGCTCTTTTTAAAATATGGATAAAAGTAGTTGGTGTATACACCGTTATAGCAAGATGCTTTAATTTAAGGAGTCACAGATGAAAAAGGGAAAAGAAAAGAAGAAAATATTCACATTTAAGAATTTGAAACAGTTTGCCTTTTGCACTTTTCTTCTGCTAAATAAGATCTGAACCAACTTAGTGCAGTTCCTTTAATCCCAATAACATGTTCAAGTCTCTGCAGTAAGATGCTGTGATCAATGGTGTCAAAAGCAGCACTGAGATCTAAGAGGACAAGTATGGAGACAAGTCCTTTGTCCGAGGCTAGGAGAAGATCGTTGGTGACTTTCACCAATGCGGTTTCTGTACTATGATGGACTCTAAATCCTGACTGAAAATCCTCAAACAAATCATTCTTGTGCAAGTGGTCACATAACTGCTTTGCAACAGCTTTTTCAAGGATTTTGGAAATAAATGGGAGATTGGATATTGGTCTATAATTAGCTAGGACACCTGGGTCAAGAGTAGGCTTTTTGAGTAGAGGTTTAATTACTGCAAGTTTAAAAGCCTGTGGAACATAACCTGTTAATAGAGAGAGGTTAATCAGATCTAGTATGGATGTGTTGATTAGGGGAAAGACGTCTTTGAGCAGCCTGGTCGGGATGGGGTCCAGGAGACATGTTGATGATTTAGATGAAGCAATTGTTGAGGTCAACTCAGAGAGATCTATAGGGGAGAAGTAGTCCAATAAGTCCATATGTTCATTCATATTAAATGACTACATGTAAGAGTGTGTCATCCTCTCAGCTGCACTGCATTAAGATACTCTAAGCGCTGAGTAAGAAAATTCACTCTGACAGAGACTGAGTTCAAACTGCTGTTGCTGCAGCGTATGATTGACTTTTAGTGGTTTAGTGGTTTTAGTGGTCTTCCTTGTCAAGTATTTTGCTGAGGCTTCTACTTTGACAGTATTGATGCATGGAATCCTTAAAAGACTCTTCCATCATGTTGAGACTTTCGCTGATTTCCTGCATTTCTCTTTGTTTTGATCCTTGAACACTGCTTTGCAGCACATTTCTAAAGACATGTTACTCAGTTTTACATTACTTACTTTTTTCAAGGTAAATATTTTGAAATATATGTTTGCATAAGTGTCTTGTTCTTGGTGTTATTTTGTCACTGTATTTCAAGTATGAACATTGAAATCATAGAGGCAGAAAACTCAGTTATGTCTCCTCTGGGTTCTCACAGTTTTCTCGAATATGCATGTAGTTTAAAAGCAGTAGCCGACTTATTTTTTTTTTTTACATGAACAGCACTTTAGCACCTTCAAAGCGGAAGAACTTTTTCATAGATCATAGAACTGTTGGACAAAGTACCCCCTTTCTTTTGTGTTTGCAACACAGGCACTCAGAATGATAATAGCTCTTTGAACATTGTTTTGAGGTATTTTCAGGGTGGGTGCTCTTCAAGCACAATAGGAACCATGAGTTGCGCACGTGTATGTTGACTGCAGCACACTAACTATCACTTTTTAAAATCCCTGTCAGCCTTGTAATCAGTATCGATCACTAGCCATCACTGACAGCATGGGCAGCTGCAGTCTGCCAACAGAAACCTCTGCAGAGGGTTAGTGACTCATATAATTAATGTTAGCAACATATAAAGAAAATGCTTACTGGTAATGTAACATCACTGTGTGTTTATCTGTTGCTGGCTTGTTACTAACAGTCCACCAGCTTTTAATGTTACATTACTTCAGTGTTTCTACTGATGGTGTGAATGCAAACAAAAAAACACCTGTGAAGGTGTGTGGTTCTTGGGGGAGCTCTCCAGTGGGGTAGTTCCTAGAGCTAAGTCCCTAGACCTGTTTAGTCTGAAATCACCTTTTGGAGATTAGTTCCAGGAGCTAAATTTCAGCATAGCTCAGGAGGTAGTACTAAATCAAGTTCCAGGAACTCATGGGGGAGAGGGGTTGGGCCCTCACAGGGCTGTCGCCCTTGATTGCTTAAATGTGAGTTGTCACATCTCAAGTGTAACGAGCACAATGTGTGAACATACACTCACTAGTTTAGAGGTAAAATGGGGAATTAAGCGAGATGACCACAAACAAAGCAGCGATGACACATTTATGCAAGGTTGTGTTTTGCTTGTTCGACAGCTGTTTGACAAACTGCTCATACAGTCTCCCTTACTGGCAGAGTTTGTTGCACGCCTAATCAATGTGTATTGTGGTTGTTGACTTGACGCTTTCTGCTCAGCTCTTTGTGTGAGGAGCAAAGCTCCCTGTGTCAACAATGACTGATAGAAGGAGCAATACAGTGATAATGCACAGCAGAATGGACTACATCAGCTCGTTGGATCATGGGTATGGGAAGCTCCAGCTTGTTAAGTTCCTGTGGTGGAAAAATGCTATAAATAAGATGAACAAGTCATCTCAAAATGTTTTGAATTGTGGTGCATTCAAGTAAATTCTTTGAGCATGGAACTGTTCACAAACATAAATGTATGCAGATCAGTTTTCTCTTTAACACACTCCAACATAGATGACATGCACAGCAGAAACAAACTGCCAGTCATTGTAGGAGGAACAAATTATTTCATTGAGTCTCTGCTGTGGAAAATCCTGCTGGATACTGGGGTGAGTGTCATAACTATACAACACAAATACATGTTGTCCTCTGTGCCTTTGACATGATTTAGCGCATTAGGCCACTGCAATGCACCACAGTGTGTGTTGCGTTCAGTACTGGTGGATGTTGTAAAACGGTGTGACTTTGGTTCAGTTCCTCACTTGCTTGTTAATTCTGACCCAAAGCTTGTAACTTGTAACAGGACACATGTATTGTGTTAAGAATTTGAAAGCACGAGTTTAAGATCAGTATTTGTGGGCAGCTTTGGTCAGTTCTAAAACCTTAAATGAAATGTCTCTCACAGCAACAGAACGAGAACTTGGGGGATGGAGGAGATGGAACTCCAGACAGGAAAATGGAGCTGGAAAGACTGGGTGGAGCAGAGTTACACAAACAACTGGAGAAGGTGGACCCCAAAATGGCTGCCATGTTGCACCCCAATGACAAACGCAAGCTTGCCAGGTGAATACAGCTAGTAGTATCTTCATTGGTGTACTTGTTACACCGGATAGTTAGTAGTCATCAGCTTTTTGTGGTGTGTATTTCTAGAAAACTAATATAATTTTAGAATAACGTTCTCCAGATAGTGTAGTTTCTCTTCATTCTTCAACTGGTCAGGTCTAAGTTATTTATCAAAACTAACTTCTATATTTAAATAGAACAAGTTTCTATAGAAATGTTAGCAAGATGAAATAACATCCAACCTTTTATAGCTGTCACTGTTATTTGTTTATATTTTGTTAATATTTGTTGCTCTTGCAAGCTAGGTAAATATAGTAGCTAATAGCAAAAGAAATACTAGCAACCTGGGAATTTATTTATTTATATTTTTTTTGTAAAACAGTTTTTCTTTCCCTTAACAAACACTGTTGCCTAGTCGAAGAGTTAGCTGCTGGCTAAGCCAGCAAAACCCTTCATGTTTTTTCTTGGTCTTTTCTTCATTCTCACTTTCTTGCTACATAATGTAATTGAATTCTGGATTGTAACACAATGTTGAAGCTCTTTTTTCTATGCCTCAGTGCCAGCAGTAGTCATGGCCAGAGCAATTATGTTTTCATGTTGCGTGTCCTGCAGTACATCCATCTGGCTTATTCTTGTGAACGCATTATCTCAGGAACACCTTTGGGGAATTTATTCAAATTTAGCACAAGTGTTCACTTGGACTGAAGGATGAACGGATTAGATCTTGGTGGTCAAAGGTCAAGGTCACAGTAAGCTCATGTCTATCCCATTCCTTTAAATTTGACTGGTTGGCAGAGGCATATAACCACAAAGTGGTAATTTAAGGGCATTAACTAAAAATTAAGTGTGTAGTTATATTAGTAACAGTGAGAGCCACAAACATGTATACCTGTCAGTTTCACATAAAAATAACCTCCATATTAGCTCTTGTATTTAATAACGTATTTTGGCTGGAAATGTGTTACATGTCTTTATGCTGGTGCTTGTAATTCAGCAAGATTTTGCCAAAATTACTGCATTTTAATGAGTGCATAATTTTTTTGTGTGTGCATGAGTGTGGCACAGTATTTTTGAGATTTCTGTGAGATTGAGAATTTTCTAAGGTCCTCAAGGCCTGACAGTCACAATATAAGGCCTGCATGCAATCTACGCTGACAGAGTGAGACTTCAAACCTTGATGTGTTAGGCTACTCTGCTCTTCTAGATGACCAGAGACAACAGAAATCAGCTTTACATTATCACCTACAGTGGGTACGGAAAGTATTCAGACCCCCTTAAATTTTTCACTCTTTGTTATATTGCAACCATATGCTAAAATCATTTAAATTCATTTTTTTCCTCATTAATGTACACACAGCACCCCATATTGACAGAAAAACACAGAATTTTTGACATTTTACCAGATTTATTAAAAAAGATATACTGAAATATCACATGGTCATAAGTATTCAGAC
>NW_018128282.1:402834-409364 GCF_001952655.1 Monopterus albus
AAAAACTTTCTGCTGCACTTAAGGTTCCTAAGAGCACAGTGGCCTCCATAATCCTTAAATGGAAGACGTTTGGGATGACCAGCACCCTTCCTAGAGCTGGCCGTCCGGCCAAACTGAGCTATTGGGGGGGAAGAGCCTTGGTGAGAGAGGTACAGAAGAACCCAAAGATGACTGTGGCTGAGCTCCAGAGATGCAGTTGGGAGATGGGAGCAAGTTGTAGAAAGTCAACCATCACTGCAGCCCTCCACCAGTCGGGGCTTTATGGCAGAGTGGCCCGACGGGAGCCTCTCCTCAGTGCAAGACACATGAAAGTCTGCATGGAGTTTGCTAAAAAACACCTGAAGGACTCCAAGATGGTGAGAAATAAGATTCTCTGGTCTGATGAGACCAAGATAGAACTTTTTGGCCTTAATTAAACTTTTTGGCCACACATACCGCTTGTATGTGTGGAGAAAACCAGGCACTGCTCATCACCTGTCCAATACGGTCCCAACAGTGAAGCATGGTGGTGGCAGCATACTGCTATGGGGGTGTTTTTCAGCTGCAGGGACAGGACGACTGGTTGCAATCGAGGGAAGGATGAATGCGGCCACGTACAGGGATATCCTGGATGAAAACCTTCTCCAGAGTGCTCAGGACCTCAGACTGGGCCGAAGGTTAACCTTCCAACAAGACAATGACCCTAAGCACACAGCTAAAATAACGAAGGAGTGGCTTTACAACAACTCCGTGACTGTTCTTGAATGGCCCAGCCAGAGCCCTGACTTAAACCCAATTGAGCATCTCTGGAGAGACCTGAAAATGGCTGTCCACCAACGTTTACCATCCAACCTGACAGAACTGGAGAGGATCTGCAAGGAGGAATGGCAGAGGATCCCAAAATGCAGGTGTGAAAAACTTGTTGCATCATTCCCAAAAAGACTCATGGCTGTATTAGCTCAAAAGGGTGCTTCTACTAAATACTGAGCAAGGGGTCTGAATACTTATGACCATGTGATATTTCAGTTTTTCTTTTTTAATAAATCTGCAAAAATGTCAAATGTCAGGCATGACTAAAGAACCTCTCAACATCTCAAAAGCTAGTTTAGCTGTGAATTAAAGGTATATTAAATGTGTGCTGGGGAGAAGGACAATGTCATTCCCTTCAGTAGTTATTACATTTCTTTTTGTATAACTGGTTTCTGGTGGCATGTTCCTCTTTTCTTTGGCATTTGTGCTAATTTCAAACTAGACTTAATTTTTGCCTCAGAAGGGGAGTCGGAGGTTTTCATTTACACTGAATGTAATGGATGAGTGAATGACAATCTCATCTATTCTCAGTTTACCCACTGAGGCATGACATATACTGTAGGAACCTGGATATAAATTCATAGTGTGCTGGAGTTTATAGGAATTTATATCAGCCTAAAAACCCTCTTAAAATGATTTGTTTGTTTGCAGTGCAAAATACAACTGAGAGTTTTATGTAACGTTTACTTCTTTACTTGTGTGCTTATCTATAGGAGCCTGCAAATCCATGAGGAGACAGGTGTTCCCCATAGTCACTGGCTGGAGGCGCAGAAGGGACAGGAAGGAGGCGATGGGTTGGGGGGGCCACTGAGATACCCAGATTCCTGCATATTCTGGCTGCAAGCTGATATGGAGGGTAAAGAGGAAGGATTACTTGGCTTTCTGTGTATGCAAACAACAAAAATGCCACTAATCATATGGGAGCTTCAGTGTAGCATGAAATAAACTTTAAGCTGCATTTGTCATATTTTTTTAATACACTTGTTATATTTCTTCCTATGTGTTCCTCTCCAGCTCTAGACAAGCGGTTGGATGTTCGTGTAGATGAGATGTTGTCATCAGGACTGATAGAGGAGCTCAGAGACTTCCATATCCGCTACAATCTGCAGAAAGTCCAGGATGACAGGTAGAAAATCAGCAGCAAAACAACCAGTGAATGAGCATAATCAGCCAGGTCCTGATTGTGAATGAGTTATCTTTTTAAACTTTTTTTGGATATTTGTCTTTCTTAAGGCAAAAAAACTTTGGAGTTTTCGGATCATATTTGTTTGTGTCAGAAACAGCTCTATACAGTATGGTTTAGATATTACATACATTTGATGCTGAAGATATTTTGTTGAGTACTACACAGATTTAGCATTGCACTTCCATATTGCTGTTGGCCTCACAGTGGACAGTGGGTTTTAAAGTTTCAGAATTGCTGCAGTAAAACCAGAAACATCTGTTTTTTTTCCCCCCACACGTTCTTATTCTTTGTCAAAACCTGGCACCTACATTTCGCTCAATACAACTTGACCACTTGCAGTTCTTTCAAGATTTGGATGTGTAATGTTAGTAGCAGTTGTAGCCCTGATTTGTTAGAAGTGTGGAGTGGCCTACAGAATTCTGGTAAGTTCTCTTCTGCACCCTGAGACTTTTACTTTTCAACTTTACAGCCCCAGCTGAAGCCGACTCAGATGACATCGCTTCAAAGAGTTTATAGCCACAGTTCCCCGTTAAACACCCGTGGGGAATGCCGTATGTGGCTTTTGTTTGTAGCAACCTTTTAAAATGCTTAATTGACTAAAATCCAACGTAACAAATATAGAATGGGAGTTCTATCTCACTACCTCTAATCTCATGAGTCAAAAACCTATGTCATATTTGCCTTAGGTCCTGCAGTTGTAGTTACAACGAGGTGGTTTGAGCAAGTTTAAGATCACACTCTCCTCATCCTAAGTGAAGGATCGAGATATTCAATCTGGGCTTGTTTCCTTCATGTAACCAGGACAAGAGTAGTCTGGTAAACTTGGCCAAGCAACCATCCAGTTATTTGTTTTGCCTTCCCGGTCTGACAGGTCTGATCTGTACCATCTTGCTTCTGAAATGCGTAGAGACCACTTTATCTCTGTAGGATGTCCAGTTATTATTAATAATTGCAGAGATAAGCTCATACACTGCCTATAAAAAGTATTCAGCCACTTGGATGTTTTACCCTTCTATTGATTTTATAAATCAATCATGGTCAATATAATTTTGCTTTTTTGACAAAAGTAGTTACAAAATAAATTCTTTAATGTCAAAGTGAAAACAGGTTTCTAAAAAGCAATGTCAATTAAATAATAATATGTAATGGGAAATAAGTGATTGCATAAATATACTCAAGTGGAAGACCTTTCCAGGCATGTATAAAATGTATCACTTATAGGGCCAATTTTACAGTAAATCCTTTCCTGTTCAATTAAGAGTTTAGTATGTTGTGTATGCAACATGAAATATGTTTAAACATGTATGTGAGTATCACTAATAGCTGAAATACTGTGAACTGTGTGTGTGAGTTAATGCATGGGTCGAACAGTGTCCAGGAAGTTGCTGTTTCTCTCTGTTCATTCATCACCCCATTCCACCTCATCAACCAGCCTCCTCCTGCCTCTTCATCTCCTGTTTGTCTGTCACCATCACTGCCACTATTGCTCTCTCAGCAATTTGATCACCCAGGCGCTTTACTCCCCCCCTTACTTCTTTACCCTCATGTCTCCACCCCCAGCTGGATGCTGTGGTGAGACATCAAGGTCAAATCTCTCACTCCTTCACTCTCTTTCTTTTCTCCTCCCTCCACTGACTACATTTCCTGTGCTCCTTCGCTATTCTAAAATTTCTGTCTCTACCCATCTAGCCAGATTTATTTTGCTATTTCCTCTTCTTGTTTCTATCACAAGTGTATAAGTTATGGGGCAACAGTAGTAATTATTTTTTTTACAATTTCTGTTCTTTAGTGTGTTATAAAGGTGTTTTATGAAGGAACAAAAATGACAGCAAGAACAGGGAATTATAGGTTAAAATGAAACCAGAGAGGATAAAAACCCAAAACAAAAGGTAAGATAAAAGCAAGTCTGTTAATTAAAGTCAGTTCAAAGACTTCTAGTGTGATGACTTGAACATTATCAGAATACAGGTCATGTACAAAAATTATGCCTCTTCCATGTCTTTTTCTCAAAATAATTATTTTTTATTTTTACACCTGCCAATTACAGAATTAAAAATCAGCTAAGAATGAACATGAACTGTACAGGCCATTGTGCAGTGCTGAATTCAGCAGTATTGTCCAAAGGAATGAAAACATTGCTATACAAACATTTCTGTACAACTGTACTACTTGCATTATTTGGGCTAGAAATGTATGTTAATGCATTAAATGTATTAAATAATGAACCCTGAACAGACATAGAATTTTTGCCATAAATGTCTGCCCCTCTGACCTATTAACCGATGTTATACTACAAATTTTCATAGTATAACATCATCATAACTCATTTCTGCTGATGATTTCTGATGTCCACTGAGGATCAGTATCCATAAATAAGTTGCTCCTTATACTGTATCTCCATAATCACCAGATTCTGACACGTTCATCAGCATCAAAATGATCCAGGTGGAAGGAACTGCTCTTTGCCAAAGAAGCAGACTTTTCATGATGTGGATGTGCCAAAATGTAAACAATTAGGCCGCGTGCTCAAAACCCATAGTTTCAAATTTGGTAGTCAGACACTCTGCAGGGTTCATCATCGATAGTTTTTCATCAGGATTTGTTCTACAGTGCAGGATAAAGCTTGATAGATGTTTTCAGGCATTGTTTTTACCTCATGATCTTACATTGAAGCCAACCACCTCCAGTCCACTGGAGGCTGACAAGTTAAAATAAAGGTCTGTCATGTACACTTAAAGGCACTTTGACTTTCTTCTGGCACCCCTCGCCCCCTCAAATTATGCAGTCACACTGCTGTCACGTTTTATTACAACCACATCAGACCAACTTTCCAATTAGCTGGGCCTTAATAAAGTATATAGACAGCTGAAGAAGGCCCAGTGTAAAATCAAAAAGAGATATATTCCATCTCTAGTATTTGTGTCCATTACTCATACGCTATCAAACTTTCATGCCTATCAAACAGATGCAGAATTTATTTTTCACTCCTTAACTCAGCTGTCCTTGCAGAGAAACATTTCTCACACTGGTAGAAGGAAAAATGGTATCACTGCAGACCTCTACTATTTTTCCACTGACTCCAATTGTGCAAAGGTTCAGGTCATTGAAATTAACACGTACACCAACTGTGGAGCTATTACTAAAGTCTGAAAGGTACAGCATGAGCAGGCAATGCTGCTCAGATTGGGGTGCTGTGGTCTGATAAAGATGAAAGTCTTCTGTCTCTACTGTCTGCCAAGGCAACCAACGTCCCTCTGCCCCAACCTAATGTCACTCCAGTGAGGCCACTGAGTACTGGCACCTGTGGGCCCCAGTACCATTCAGTGTTTTTTAATGCCATTCTGCCACTTTGTCCCCTGAAGGGCCTCACATCTGCTGAGACTGATATTCTTTGTTCAGGGTGGGAAGGAGAGATAGGGGGGAGGGGAAGGTGAAATGAGTCACCACTGGGTGTGTAGAAATGTCGAGCTGGAGACGATGGATAATGCTTCATTTCCTCTTCTCTCCTCCCTCCTCCTCTCCACTCCAGCCAGCGCTATCAAGAAGGGATTTTCCAGTCAATTGGTTTTAAGGAGTTTCATGACTACCTCACGGCTCCAGAAAGCAGCACCCAGCAGGAGAAAGACACATTACGAGAAAAAGGTCAGAGAAATTCCTGATCTACGTTACAGAGGTAGATTTAGCTTCACTGGATGGACGGTTGGTTGACTGACCAACCAACCAGAAGAATCTGTTTAAAGCTTTTTCTCATGTCCTCTTTTCATCTGTAACATTCTCTTTTTAACTCTGTCCAGGTATAGAAGCTGTGAAGACTGCTACAAAGCATTATGCACGCAAACAGAATAAATGGGTCCGTAACCGCTTCCTCAAACGTGAGTACCCTTCACCCACCTCTTTCAGTATGTGTTGGTAAGTGTGTGTGTGTTTGTCCCCCAAAGTCCAGTTCCTTAGCAATCAGCACTCTGTTTAACAAGATGAGATTCATGCACTCCATTAGACACACAATATTAGCCTCTCAGGCACCGTATTGTGTTTCAAGGTGCACAGTGTAGTTTGTGTGTTTGTATTTGTGTCTATGTGCACAGGACTGCAGTGATGTCACTTATAAAACATGCAGCAGTTTTTTTTTTTGTGTTTCTTTTTTTTAAATTAAAACAAGAACATCAGCACACTTTTATGGGCAACATTAAAATGTTTTTTTTAATATCTCTAACTTTTGTGATATAGTATTTTTATAATTTAAATAGTTAGATAAGTCTGGTGGAGTGGGCCTGGAGACGCTGATACCTTCTCCCTGAAGGCAGGAGTCTGAAGTGGGAGTGTGCGGGGTGGGAGGTGTCATCAGCAATGCTGATGGCTCTGCGGGTGAGGCGGGTGTTGAAGATGTCTGTAAGGGAAGGCAGAGATCTTGCTGGCTGTTTTCACTATGCTTTGAAGGGTCCTTCTGCACGAGGCAGTACAGGCTCTGTACCACACAGTGATGCAGCCAATGATGACGTTCTCAATGGTGCCCTGGTAGAAGGAGCACATGATGGGGGGTGGGACACTGGCTCTC
>NW_018128282.1:409454-423444 GCF_001952655.1 Monopterus albus
CAGTGGCCCCACTACAGCACCGTCGATGGTCAGGGGTGGATGCTTTAGAGCGGTTGGTTACCTGCCAGAGTGGTTGGCAGCCAAGATCAACCTGTATTTGGCAGGCTGTCATTTCCCAACCTGGTCACAACCAATAGAGGTCAGAGCTGCTTAAAATGTGTAAAGGCTCTGTGTGTTCCAAATCAAAACCTCGGTCACACCAGCAGCATACCCTGGAGTAACCCATCCTCCTAATCCCATCAGGCCCAAGTGGCTTAGGCCATGTCAGGCCCTAAACCTCAATACTCCTCTTTCTTTCTGTCTGCCTACCCACTTCACACACCATTTGGTCTTCATCACCTGTGTGTATCTGTCTTACTACCCTTATACATATGCAGTAATCTGTCTGAAAATGTTTGTGCTTTTGTGTTTCTGGATATGTTATTTCAGAACAGTTCATGTAACCTTGGAGACTCTGCTTAGACTGTTCGGAGCAATTTGCAAGATAGTTGGTATAATTCTCAACTCTGGTATAATTCTGAAATATTCTATCTCATGACGTTAAAAGGATTTTGATATTTGTCAACTTGAGTCTTATTGTCAGTGTTTTATGACTGTACGTAATGATAAGACATTTTATGTAGAGATTTTGGAAATGTGTACACTGGCAGTAGCTCAAGCCTCCTTCTGTACAGGTTTGTGAAAACCTTCCAGTCTTTGAGGCAGGCTGTTTTACTGCAACAGGACCTTCCAGGGGGACATGTAGAGATGATTGGCATTAGAGGTGGCAACAAAAAAGATCAACATTCATGTTTAAAAGTCAGAAATGTATGATCCCAATAAGTTTGTAATAATAATAGTCCTCAAAAACCACTCAAGAGTGCTATGAATGAATTAATGTCCATGCCAGTCTTGTCATGTTTGCAGAATCTGCAAGAGTGTTCAGGTTGCAAAGGGGTATTCTGATATTTGTCCAGCTGGATTTTAGTACATGTTCAGAACAAAAACAGTCCCACAATTTTAAAAGCTGGTGGCAACATATTCACTAGTGAAACAATTAAATACAATCCAGGAGGTTCAGCTGGAGTCATAGATCCACAAGTTTGAAGGTTGTGTCCATGACAAAACACTTCACAATGGTTTAAGATACTATGAGGAAGGATTTCACTGCTCTGAAAACGTTTTTCAGGCACTTTATCTCTTCTTTTGTGAAGGCAAGATAAACATTAGTACTGCGTTCATGTTACAAAGTAATCTAATAGAATGATGCACTTGCACACATTTGATTTGACATCTCAGTGTCTTGTTGAATGAGGTCACGTTGCAACAAACAAAGTTAAGAACGTTTCTGCTTCAGTCAAATTCTGTAGATGGCTCTGCATTTTTGAAAATCTATTTATTTAATTTGATTGAAAGATTTACTATGACATTGATCATGGAAATGTGAGCACCAAGCAGGTTTCAAAAAAAAACTTCAATTAACAAAATTTGTCTGAGTCAAATTGTAAGTAAACACAGAAAATGTGTGCCTTGCATGGGCTTTGTTCACCTCCCTCCTTTGCTGTGACTGGTGACCTCTTTCACCGGAGCCTCATACTCAGAGATGCCGGGAGGCCTCAGCTGAGTAGGCTAATCTTTTGAAGGATTGCAGAGCTGCTGGGAATTCTCCCCAGCCAAACAGACTCGGGCAACAGGGTCACCAGTGGATACATGGACTCACCCAAGAATACAGAGAATAGTGGGTCAGAGGCAAACTTAATTGGAAATGACACGGAGCCTCAGTTAGACAAACACAATGAACTAGGCTAGAGAAGCTAGACAATGCCCTGAAGGTGGACTGTACATGTAAATATACAGAAAAAGGCGGAATCAAAGTCACAGGTTTAACCTGGTTTCCCAGTCTAAACATTTAGCAGTGACCGTCTGGGAGAAAGCAGGTGGGTGTTTGGTGTCTTAAATACTTTTCAGCAGGTTATGTGGCTCTTGATGGACTTAACTTTGCTGTAGGGATTTAAATACCAGGTCTGCCAGCTCAAATTAAATCAAGCTTAATTAGTCTTGCCCCTTTGTGCTTATAAATTACATATATCAGTGTCTGTGTGGTTAGAAATGAAAAGAAACAGTAATTTAAGGTTATATACATTTTAGGAATTGTCAGGTTTTATGTAGAATACACCAAAGGACACTAGTGCAACCTCTTCCCATGGAGGTACTGTGAATTCAAGCAAGGGTTGAGGGAGAAGTTGATGTACTGAGAAAGAGAGGTCAGCAGAACCCCTCATAAATGGTGAACATAAATAGCAGGTCGTTGTTAGGGGTATGCAGCCACATTGGCCTTGGTTTGAGTCCAGACAAGGGGGCCCTCGCTGCATGTCACCCCTCTGTCGCCACAGATGCTTTTTAAAACCCCACAGGGCCCATACAGTATGAAGCAGAAGAGATAAAGGCATTCATTAAAAGACACATCTATGGTGAAAAGCAGCAGTGAAATGCCGTGGTCAGAGTTCAGTTAGTTACTGTATGTAGCCTGGTTCATGGTGGATTTTGGAGGTTGATATCAATATCGATATATGGGAGTAAAAAATTTAAAAATTGATGCATCAGCCACCTTTTTCTTTCACATGGCCAAGTAACGTAAAGCTTTTTAGTAAACCATTTTGGTTCTAAATAAATGTGACCACAATGTGTACTGAATGGAACATTTCAAAACTTGTTAGCCCTTTCTGGATGGCAAACTGTGTAATGGTTTCTCTATGTTGGCATATGTTGCATTTCTCCACTACAATTTGTTGCTACTTACAGTATTGACCAACATTATACAGTGATACCGATATATCAACAGCAAGCTATGATCAGCTCTAAGCTGATGAAAACAGATTTTTCAGATACACCTTGATACTGTGTTACTTGTGCCTGCTGCTTCTACTACAGACACAACATTTAGACAAAATGATTTAAACTTGTCTTCTTGACTATATTTCCATGAAAGCAGAAGAAGGAAAAGTGCAGTGATTTTAAGTGTTATTTTGCCAGCATTTCAGAAATTCACTCAGAACTTAGAGAGTATTTTTAAAACTTTTTTTCACTTGACAGTTGACAGCAGATATAGAGACTGGAAACTGAGGGAGGGAGATGGATACACTTGGATCCCCCCAAACTACTAACAGGGTAAAGAAGAGGAGAGACAATACTGATTAATAGACTGGGTTCTTTTAGTCACTGCTCAATGATTTTTTTTCCAGCAATATGAGCAAAAAGACATAATTGAAATTCTATCATGCTGAGGTTTTTGATACTCTTATCTCCTTGATCCATACTACATAACCTGCCAGTGTCAAAGATAAACAAGAGATAATGTAGGTCATGGAGACAAAAGTGGAAGAAGAACTGTATGAAAGAGGAAGGAGGCAGTTAAGTGAATAGAGGCAGCTGTCATGTTGTGGACCACGGCCAGAGAAGCACAGCTGGCCAGGGCATGCCGCACAGAGGCTGCTACTGTAGCTTTTATAGCAAAGCACACACAGGCGTACATCTTCACTCGGCAAACATGAGGCAGCAAATGACTCTTGGCCTGTTTGTTGCAACAGGTGGACTACTGTTTCTGCACTCTCACTCACTCACACACACACACACACACACACACACACACACACACACTACACTGGCAAGCAGCTGCCTGGCGACAGGAGATACTCTTTCTTGTTGGCAAAGCGATCTCCCCTGTGTGTTGGTAGTGTGTGTGTGTGTGTGTGTGTGTGTGTGTGGACCACCATGCTCTTTGTCCCTTTAGCATTTTTTTGTCAACCCTCATTCACAACAGTGTGGATTACCAGAGTTAAATTTCACCAGATCCCAGTCAAGAACGATGGAGAGAGCAAGGTGGGGTTTCCATCAAGCATCTGGCAACCCACCACACAGTATTCCCCTTTTATTTACCATCACTCCACTCTGCCCAGTGGGAGGTTGGTGAAGTATTTATTAGAGCACCTAAAGGAGAGAACTCTGACTCTGCATCTGGTATAGGTATGCCAGGTGACGCTCCCCCACCACCACCACCTGCCTCCTGTTGTGCCACAAACACAAAAGGCTTCCTCTTTGGCACACAGAGAAACACACACAGTAGCCATGCCAGTGAAACCTGAGGCTTTGATTAACTATCAATTAAAAAAAAACAACACTGTATGACTATAAACCCGTAGGTTTAGCAGTGTACACAGATAAAACAGAGAATACACACTGGGAAGCCAAATGATGCAGGTGCAGGAGTACTTAGATGATGTGATTAAGGAAGGATCTTTGTGTTTATTTAGCTTTTATATCCTTTGTCGGCCGTTCAGTGGAGCACAGCTGGCCTTTACGTGAAGTGAATAAAGTAGATCACATTTGAACATGTAAATTGAATCAACAGTATGCCAATTTTAGACCAGAAGCAGTTGAAATTTGGCTTGTGCCAAGAATCAAGGCAAAAATGTACGTTTATAGCACTTGTGCATGTCTGTTGTTCCCCCACATGCTCATTCCTCTGACAGAGTCAGTACCGATAGATATGCACATAACCAGTTATACAATCAGCAGACAGTATTTCTCTGTAATAATGAAGTCTCTGTAGAGTTAGTAACTCTGCTAAGCCCATAGGGTGCCTGCTGCACTCATCTCCACAGTTCAGTCTTTGTGTGTGTGCAAAGGATTAAGCCATAATTGAGTTGGTTAACTGTGCCTTACAGGTTAATGGCATTCATTTACATGACTAACACATACAGTAGATATCATATGCAAAAACTGCAGCTGAGTAGAACAGATAACAGCTTTGTCACTGTTAAACTATTGCATGCTACGTTCATGGTACTTTCAGTTGATCAGTTTAGACACACATTGACAAGTCCCGGACAATGTGACCCAGTAACACTGGTAATCTCCTGTCATTTCTGAAGTATGCATTTAGGAATAAATTGTAACAGCAATGGTGATACCCAGACTTTAGCATAGGAGCATGCTAAACTAAGATTGTGAACACAGTAAACATACCTGCTAAATGGTCTGTTTCCAGGTCTTGTGGAGCACCATGGCAAATGTGAAAGAAATTGTACAAAGCCTTTTTGTGGTTTCAAAGGGAGCTGTGTGGTAGCTAATACATTTCTTCAAGTGATGTCACTTCGAGTTAGTGTTGGCTGGGGCTGAAAACTGCTAGTTTAAAAATGAAATTGTAGCATTTGAAAGAAGTGAGTTTACCAGAGCTTTGTAACAGATCTTTATGCTGACAAGTCAACATTACATTAGCCACTTATAACATAAGACACCTGAATTTCCCACCAAAGTGTTGCCATCAGGTTGCATTGTGAATAATGTAGGCTCCAGGTTTTGAGAAGGAAGATAATTATGTACAATGATAAAGATGATACCTCTGGTTTGGCTGCATTGATTTTAATACTTTTTTTTACCATGTTGGTATTCAGCTCAAAGCACTGCTATGTCCAAGTACAGGCTCACAGATCACATAGTTAACGGTAAATGGTCTTTTACTTGTATAGCACGTTTCTATGCATTGTAGCGCACTCAAGGCACTTTCATACTATTTGGCCATTCACCCATTTGCACACTGGTGTCATCACCGGAAGCAACTGAGGGTTCAGTGTCTTGCTCAAGGACACTTCGACATGTGGACCAGACAAGCTGGGAATAGAGGTGCTAATCTTCCGGTTAGGAGATAACCCGCTGTATCTCCTGAGCCACAGCCACCGCAGCCGCCATCGGTTTCTCTAAAAGGTAATTAGCTGGTGTTGTTTGAACAACCCAGATGGCCACTTACTACTGTCCTGATGGCAATTTCAAAAGATGTAAAGACTCAAAATATTAGAATGAAAAATGTTTCCTGCCTGATAAAAATGCTTGTAACTCCTTTCCCCTGTGCAACTCCTATTTATCTTTTACTGAAACTGATTACCTCTGTGACTTGAATGTAAGATGTGCTGACACACGTCAGGCTAAACTGGTTTTAAGCCTCACAGAGCTGCAGCAACGTCTTCCCATGGAGATACTGTTTCAGTTTTTTTTCCACTCAGTTTAAATTTTTTACTATTCAGTGCTTGTATACTATATACAAATATAATATTGATTTAGAGTATAGTTATATGCTGTTCCTAGAAGGGGCATTCTCTGTAAGCTGCACAGATCCTATTTTCCAGTGAGTCTCTGTGTCTTTGATCAATGCAGTGGCTCTTTCAAGATCAAAGATTTTGATTGTCAATTCACTATATGTGAAGGACGTACAGAAAATTGAAATACCGTTTCTCTCTCACCTAGTATTGAATGCATTACCATTTAGAAAACTAAAACAGAATAAAAGTAGAGTAAAAATAGAATAAAAAAAATAAAACTAAATCAAAGTGATTAGGATACCATATCCCTGAAGGCAGGAGTGTGAAGGGTGGGAGGTGTCATCAGGAATGCTGATGGCTCTGCGGGTGAGGCGGGTGTTAAAGATGTCCATAAGGGAAGGCAGATGGACACTGATGATCTTGCTGGCTGTTTTCACTGTGCGTTGCAGGGTCCTTCTGCAGGAGGCAGTACAGGCTCCGTACCACACAGTGATGATGCTCTCAATGGTGTCCTGGTAGGAGGAGCACATGATGGGTGTGGGACACTGGCTTTCCTCAGTTTGCGGAGGAAGTAGAGGTGTGTTTGAGCTTTCTTGGCCAGTGATGTGGTGTTGTTGGTCCAGGAGAGGTCCTCAGAGATGTGAACCCCCAGGAACTTGGTGCTGCTCACTCTCTTCACTACAGCACTGTCGATGATCAGTGGTGGATGCTTTAGAGGTTTTCTCCTGAAGTCCACAATGATGTTTTTAGTCTTCCCCACATTGAAGAAGAGGTTGTTGTCCTTACACCACTGGACCAGTTGGCACACCTCACTCCTGTAGTTGGCCTCATCACCAACTAAAGTTGTGTCATCCGCAAACTTGGCAATGTGGTTGGAGCTGTAGGTTGGCGCACAGTCGTGGGTCAGCAGTGTGAAGAGCAATGGGCTGAGCACACACCCCTGCAGAGCCCCTGTGCTCAGCATGATGATCTTGGAGATGTTGCTTCCAACCTGCACATTTTGTGGCCTCCCTGTTATAAAGTCCAGCCCCCAGCTGCAGAGAGAGAGTTGTCCATGTTCTTGTTCAAGCTGCTGGGGGATGATTGTGTTGAATGCTCTTGATGCAGACAGGCAGTCTGACAGACAGATAATGGAGTCAGACAAGCAGGGCAGGGACTGGTGCTGCTGTTCAGTGCTAGGGCCTGGCCTGGACACTGCTGACTGATGCAAAATAGAAACACAGGGGTGGAACAGTGAGAGAGACAGAGAAAGAGAGAAGGACTGAGAGAGTGAGTGAAAGCTAAAGCAATACTGATAGCAAGAGAGAGGAGGAGGAGGTTGGAGGAAGAAGGGAGAGACTTTATCGAGCCAGTGTGAGTCAGCAGGTTGACAGAGCTTCAGGGTGCGGCTCCAGCACACCACAGCTACTGTAAATTTGTACTGGATTTGTCCTGAAGTCCACCTGAGCCTTTGTGTTCTACAGTTAGTTACTTTGAAGCCTAATTCTGTCTTACTAATTAAAAACAATCAGCTACATAATTATGAAGACAGTACATTTCACCATATTAAGACTAAAACATGTACTTACATCAGCATGCACCCCTTTCATTTGATTGTATATCCAGGTTTTCTGATGATGTTTGGAGTGTAAACCTTATCAGTACACTGTTTCTCTATGAGACATACACTGTAAAGCAGCATTGCCACTAATACAACTTTATAGTGTTGGTAGGTGGTGATCTAAATGTCAGAGACTTTTCCACTGGTTCAGTAAAAAATACATGTAAAATATCAGCCATGAAAAGCCGTCATTACATTTACTGGCAGCCTGTGTCAGCCTCATAAGATGAATAGTGTGTTGTAACTGTGCGTGTTTGTCCTGTGTGTGTACAGGACCAGGAGGCAGTGTACCAGCAGTGTATGGCCTGGATGTGACAGACCTGTCGAGGTGGGAGGAGATGGTGCTGAACCCTGCACTGCAGATACTGGAGTGTCTCAGTAAGGTGGGGCCTCATTAGGCTAAACTAGCAGCTTCTTGTCTCCATCTTCCATCTGGTGTTGGGGATAAAGGAATGAAGTCTTGTTCCTTCTATTGTCTCTTTCCTCTTTGGTGTCCTATCCCGTTAGTTTGTCCTTCCTTTGCTTTACTTGTTTTATTTGCCTTAATTTAGCTGAACTTATTTTCCTTTCTCCCTTTTCCTCATTTCATCATTCCCTCTTTTTTTACTGCCACCTTTTCCTTCTTATTTCTCCATCTTACTTGATTTTCCTTCTTTGACTTTCAGTTCACTTCCTCCTTATTTTATGATTGCTTTTTCCTCCCTTTGTACTTCCACTTTCTTTATTTATGTTTTCTGCATCATTCATTAATTTCTTTGTCTTATTATTAGTCTCCCATCTTAATTTTACTCCTCACTATTTTATGAGTGTCCAGTTATGAGTGTATACAAAATGATCACCATTTTATGCCTGCAAAGTTACAGCTGTGTAACACTACACCTGTCAATGATGAATAAAATTGTAATAATTTGATGATGATGGTTTAATTAGTGTAAAAAACAAATTTGGTTGTTCGTCATTTAATATAATATGAAGGGAATCGTAGATGAGTTAACAAAGGAGCAATTTCAGCTATAGCACAGTGTTTCATTCAAAATCTATCAAGCATGAAGCCTAAAACTGAAAACTCTTTGGCTCAACCAATCAGGGAGAGGAGCCAACAATTCCACCAATCAGAGTTCAGAGAGCGGAGGAGAGAAACAAGCGGAGTCGTCACACATGTGATATTTGTGACAAAGTGATCATCGGTGACCTAGAGTGGACAGGTGAGAGTCTCAACCCGAATCACACAAAAACCACACAATGGTACTCATTTGGATGATTTAGCCTAATGAGATTTAAACCTCTTGCCTCTCTTGTTACTTTTGCAGAAATTATTTTGGTGCATATGCATATATTGTACATACTGCATAGTATACCTACTGTATATTTAGTCAGTTGTGCCCTGGATTATATCTTATAGCACACACAAGATCTGCCTATGGCTGCATATTGGTCTCATTACATCGAGATGCTTTCACATTAAAACGTCAACCCTCCCACACCAACTTTCCACACAATGACCAGAATTAGGAGGTGCGCTCCAGCCGGTTCTTGAGAAACACTGATCTGACACTTAAATCCATGCACAATTATTAACCCACAAAATAACACATGAATGCAGCTCATGAGCCATGATAAATAAAACATACCCTACACATGTCCTGATGATGTTAGAGGCATTATTGACAGCAGGTAAAGTCAGTGTGTGTGGCTGCTGTCTCTCACTCCAAGCTGCAGGGCTCAAGTTAGGGAGTAGAAATGATATGATCCACTATAGGGGTGTGTAATATCATATTGGACAGCTCTTCTGGCTACACATCTGAAACTATAGGCCTATATAGACTATGTTATATGTTGATTGTGCAGTGACTGCCAGACAGAAAAAATAAGCAAAATCTTTTTTTTTTTTAATGTATGTCTGATGCGTACAGGATTACAGCTGCAGGTGCCATTATGTATAGTTACTAATTATAATATGTGGTTGAATTGAAATAATCTTTCTAGACCTTGTAACACAAGCTGTGACACCCAAAATGGGTCCATGACTCAGTTTGGTTCACAGTCCAACTCAGACAGAGCAACTTAAACAATGTCCTGTGTTTCGATTCTCTTCACCTGCAGCTCACCTGAACTCCAAGAAGCATCGCTACCATGTGAAAAAAAAGAGGAAGCCTGATCCAGCCTGTGACCATGCTCAGAGCAGTGCTGCAGCTCCTGCCTCTGCAGGAGAGACTCTCTCAGGGGACACTTGTGCTACTGTTGCCCCAGGATGCAGTGAAACCTCTCAGGAGTTTTGGGACAACACACCAGTGACAGTTTAACAACTGCGCCAACTGGACTGCATACATCTTCTCTGAGATTCTATCCTTTGTTCTGCATTGTTTCTCTTTTAGTCTTTAGAGAATCACAAATGCATCCACGTCTTTTTTTAACATAGAAGGCCCCCCTGGGAGGGTCTTCTCCCTGCTCTCTTGCTTCCCACTGAGTTGCATTAATTCCATTAAAACATAACTTGAAAGCACTTAAATTTCAACTGGATGAAAGTCCTCCTTTTCCTACAGAGAAATTCATAATACCGTTCCTTGCTGAATGTGGATAACAATGAACATTTTTGAACATTTCTTTTAACATTCATGAAGATTTGAACTCAGAAGGATACATTTAATGTTTTATGGCATGTACAGCTAGAGAAGTGTGCATTTTAAGGACTGTTTTTATTTTAAGGACTGTTTTTGTCACTGTCTTAAAACCTTGGTTAAATTGAAATTATTTTTCAATTTTTACTGAATGTGCCTTAACCAAAGCAGAGGTCTTTCATATGGCTGGTATTGAAAGAAAATCTTCCATTTCATAAATATTACTGTTTCAAGATTTAAGATTCTTTGTCTTTTATTAAGCTTAACCAACATGCACCCTTAACTTCATACAGCTAGTGTTTAAATCTTAAATAAACCAAAGGATCTTACATTTTCTCAGCCACTGGATGATGTTTTGTGTTACTAAAGTGAAAAACAATCCACATGAATTCAGCTCTCTCAGTGAGACCTCGCTGTCAAGCTTGCAGAGCACATTGTTTTGTGCTCTGTTTGCCTGCTACAACTTTGTTTTACTACCTTAAAATATTGTTGTTCTAGCTCTTTGTTTGATAAAGATTAGAAACACGATTTGTGCTGTTGTCTTTCACTGAAGCTTTGCTAAGCTCATTTCTACTCTGACAATAGTATAAACCACCCGCTCAGGCTGTCAGGATTACTATTTTCACAGCAGTAATTGCAGATCTTTGTTTATCCAGCAGCTTGTCATACCCCTCTCAAACCAAGGTGTGTCTGCCTGTTTACACAATATCTGGCGTCGCTCCAAAGGCCTCCTTCGGCACTGTTTTCCTCTCCTGACCTGCCCTGATTTCACCTCTTTTCCAAAGAATCAGACAACTCTTCCACTGTTCTGGCTAGCACTCCGTCACCGCTTTCTTTAAGTTTCCAGTCTTCTGTCAGTACTAGTTTAGTTCACATACTCCCAGTGTTTGACCTCATCCACTTGACTAAAAATATTTTCACTAATATAATAGCTGGAAGTGTTTTTGCATGTGAGTGAGTGAGTGAGTGTGTGTGTGTGTGTGTGTGTGTGTGTGTGCGCGTGAGCACGTGTGTCCCACATTCTCTTGCTCTAAACTGGGTCAAGCCTCAACCTTACTGGGAGCTTGCCATACAATATGGGAGTCACTGATAGCAGAGGTCACTGTGCAACTGGTGTTTATAACCTTTTCTGTGTCCGGATGATTTGTTTCTCCTTCATTCTGTTGTACATTTTTTAAATTAGTCATAACTAAATAGTTTTTTACCCCTCCGGTGAGACCTTTTTTTCCTTTGTCATTACAAAAACAGGAACTATGACATAGATATTTGAATATGTAAGAATGTTACCAGTCTGGCTGGACACCTTCTGGAGCTGCTGAATCACTCTGCACTTAAAAAGAAAAGCTTTACGGCCCTAATAATGATGACTCATCTTTTTTCCATAACTTTTTAGCTTTGCTGCACTACTTTGCAAATATTATTATTGCTGGAGACTTTAATACTGTTCTAAACCCTAAAAATGATTGATCCAACTCCTCCACCAATACAAGAATCTGGCATTCTACAGAAGTTATAAAGCAATATATGAATTATTTCAGCCTTTGTGATAGTTGGAGACTGAATAATCCTTCATCTAGTGGATATACATATTTTTCCTCCCTCTATCAGTATTTATCACGAATCAGCCTTTTTCTCATAAGTAGTTCACTAACCCAACATGTAACAGAAACCACAATTCATTCAGTCATAATCAGTCACCACTCTTCCCCCCCAACCTTGACTTCTGGACCAAGATCTGTAATAATATCATCTCCATGACTACCAATACAAAGGTTCAAGGATTTTATTGTCAATTCACCGTATGTGCAGGGCATACAGAAAATCGAAATACCGTTTCTCTCCCTCCTAGTATTGGGTGCCATAATATTTAGGAACTACAAATAGAATAAAGTAGAATAAAAATAGAATAGTATAAGAACTTACAGCTTATACAATACAAGACTATTCACAGGACTCATCACACAAGGTAAAATGTTTAAAATGGGTTTCATTGATACAGATACTTGTCCACAATGTACTCTGGGTTGCGTCTATGATTACTTCCATGCTACTTGGACTTGTCAACCCATTTACTCCCTCTGGGTAGCGGTGACAGAGAAATTCTCCACCATCTTGAGCTGTAGAATCTTCCCACACACATTCCCACAGACTCCTAGAAATATAAGAAGCAAATTTTTTTTCATTATTGATACTGTTATTAGTCCTCACCGTCCCTGGTAGGCTAGTGGTCAAATCCAGGTTGTGTGAGGAAGGGCATCAGGCGTAAAACACGTGCCAAATGTTAACATGTGAGTCGTCAGTGTGACGACTCGCTGTGGCGACCCCTAAACGGGAAAAGCCGAAAGTGACTTTCTTATACTGTTATTAGTCCTCATTTCTCATTGTCCATGCTGTTTTGAGTATTTCACCACTATCAATCAAACTAGATTAACAGAGAATATAACCAACCCCCTCCCCTTTTTCTTTCTTTTTTCCTTTTTCTCTCTAATCGTTTACTGATTTGCTAATTAAATTTTTGTTTTGTGAATATGTTTATACATATATATCTGGGTATGTATAAATATCTGTATGCATATGTATATATTGTATTTATATGATCAAAATTGCTTTATTTTTTTCTTTTATTGTTATTTTATTATTACAGTCATCCATTTTCTGTTGAACTGGCTTATTTACCATTCATCTTTCTCCAGCATTAACAAACCAGGAGTTGTATTAGGGGATACTCAGCAGCTGGGGCATGCAATTTGGGATCACCCTTGGGGTTAATCTAGGAGGCACAGCGTGGGGGAGGAAGGCCAGGTCACTATTCCCTTTCCCTTAACTGCATATAGCATCACTGGACTGCTGACACCCTCTTAGACAAGCTCCCTCATCAGGGTCTGGGAGCTGTTTAGGAGGGGAACACGCCACACATTGGGTTAGGTCTCTCCTGTCAAGGTCAGGGACCGACCCCGAGCTTTTTGTCCCAACAATCAACTATTAACATAAACCATGACAAACAGTAAAACAAAGAAAAGGATTAAACTTAACCATAACACAAGGACACTGCTGTCCTGCTGCCCTGAACGACCTCACCCTGCTGAGCTGCTCCAGAGCTCCCCAAGTGGTGGCCTCACCTGGTGCTTTTGGTTCGGGGTAGGGGCATCACCAATACACTCCTGGTCCCTTGTTGATTTAACAAGTGGAAAAGTAGGGCAGCCTTTATGGTCACATGGCTAATTAGTGATTTGCGCACTGTGATGCACTGGATAATCTATGGACATACAGTGAGGAACAGAAGTATTTGAACACCTTGCAATTTTGCAGGTTCTCCCACTTAGAAATCATGGAGGGGTCTGAAATTCACATTGTAGGTGCATTCCCACTCTGAAAGACAGAATTTAAAAAAAAAATTCAGGAAATCACATTGTATGATTTTTAAAGAATTTATTTCTCTTGCACTGCTGAACATAAGTATTTGAACACCTGAGAAAATCAGTGTTAATATTTGGTACAGAAACCTTTGTTTGCAATTACAGAGGTCAAACGTTTCCTGTAGTTCTTGACCAGGTTTGCACACACTGCAACAGGGATTTTGGCCCACTCCTCCACACAGATCTCCTCTAGATCTGTCAGGTTTCGGGGCTGTCGCTGAGCAACGCGGAGTTTAAGCTCCCTCCAAAGATGTTCTATTGGATTGAGGTCTGGAGACTGGC
>NW_018128282.1:424351-435751 GCF_001952655.1 Monopterus albus
TTTTTTTAATTCTGTCTCTCAGAGTGGGAATGCACCTACAATGTGAATTTCAGACCCCTCCATGATTTCTAAGTGGGAGAACTTGCAAAATCGCAGGGTGTTCAAATACTTCTGTTCCTCACTGTATAATGTCAAGCAGAAGTATGTGGAATGTCAATGTCTTGATTAAGAATGTGCAACTTTTTTACACTGTTGGCAAGAAAGTGAGTAGCCGTCCCAGGTAGGCTAGTGGTTAAGGCGCACCGCTGCAGCCCGGGTTCGAATCAGGGTTGCATCAGGAAGGGCATCCAGCGTAAAACGTGCCAAATGTCAACTTGCGAGTCGTCAGCGTGACGATAAACAGGAAAAGCTGAAAGTGACTTTCTTTCTTTCTTTGGCAAGAAAGTGGGTAAATGCCAACTATCAGGCAGCCAGCTGTTTTGTGAGTGTGTGTGTGTTTATTTGCATTTTATCCTGACTGCACAGTGCTCTTATTTCTGCCCTTTAGTATTACTTTTTTATTTAGACTTTTAAATGTTGATTTGTGTTTGTCTCCTCGCATGTGAGCTTTCTCTGTTCATGGTCAGTGGTTTTTGCCGTGACTGTAGCGCTTGTGCACGCTTGTGGTTCCCTCAACACAAATGTAATAACTGTGTGTTTGTACCTATATGTGCTGAGGATTACACACGGCTAGAGCTGCAAAATGAGTGACAATTGTGCTGTAGCATATCCCAACTCAGACAGTGTTTCGATGTGATGTGTGTGTGTGTGTGTGCATCCGGACCCAAGTGCTGACCATCATTTATTGATGTGTATGTGTCTATAGGGACAAACGAGGTTCACTGAGTTCATGCCAGTCCCTCTCTCTCTTTTCATCATGCTGTCTGGCTCCTGTGGTGTCTGCCATATACAAAAAGCGACAGAAGGACGAGGAGAGGAAAAGATGTGATTAGATGTGGAAATCCATTAGGGAAAGTGTCATAGGTGCAGTGTACGCATAGCTTCCTAGAGTCTCTCTCTCTCTCTCTCTCTCTCTCTCTCGCTCTCTCTTTCTGCTGCATATTTCTTTCCTGCTTATGTACTGCAGGGGCCACTCAGTACTCTTCTTCTTCTTCTTCTTCTTCTACCCTTCCCAGTCAAGAGCGTGATGGGCCTGCTTTTCCTGAAACCCAATGAACTCTTTTCCCAGGACAACTCTTAGTAGGGTGCACATGCACAGTGCACATACTCTATTGTCAAGTATTTTAAGTAACATGCTTATTTTAGACAAAGCTGTTTACCCTTGATTCATATTGTCTGGTGGGCTACATAAATGTCATTGTCACACTCCTCACACTTTGGGCTTGTGTGTATGTTATTAGAGTATGTTACTGTGCCTTTGTGTTGATGATAAATACTCTTTCGGCCTCCTGTCCATCTCTCCTCTCATTTATCTGTTTGTCCTCGTTTTCACCGTTGCTTTCAGGGAGGAAATGGGTGTGCCAGCTCATAAAGGACCAACAAAGCAGCCTAACTGCCTGTTGGGTGTGTGTGTGTGTGTGTGTGTGTGTGTGTTCTTGTACTTGCTATATAGTGAGGACCAAACAAGTATATATTTTGCTACAGAGTGAGGACAAATTAGAAGAAGTGAGGGCATTTTGGCCAGTTTCTGAAGGTTAAGACTTGTTTTAGAGTTCAGGTTAGAATTAGGTTGAGGTCAGGGTAAAGGTTAGAGTTAGGCATTTAGTTCTGATGGTTAAGTGTTAGGGTAAAGGGCTAGGGATTATGTCAGAGCAGTAATGGCCTTACAAAGATAGTAGTACTGTATGTGCATGTGCGTTTTTATTATATATGTGCACAAACAGCAGTGTACCATATGTGAGACAAAGAGGGTGTGTGCGTGTGGGTGGGGGGTGTCTGTTTCTGTTGTCAGTGACTTGAGCGCTGGAAACGGCCTTTTCCCGCCAGTGCAGTGCTTTGTGGGAGGGGTTTTGGATGGCAGCTGTTGCTCAGCAGCAACAAAGAGCCACAGCTTCCCGCCTGATATGCAAATAGGCTCAGAGTGGGCAGGGCAGGTAGCCTCCCCCTACTGCAGCACTTAACTCTGTCGCTGCCAGACTGGAAACCAGCAATGTGCAGGTGGGCTAAATGTGTTTCTTCTTGCTCCTTTGTCCTCAGTAAGACAAAGACAGTAAGATATGAAAGGGGTAAGTAAGGACAGTTAAAAAGCTAAGATTAGGTTTAAAGTTGAAGCTTGAATTAGGTCTGGTTAAGATTAAAGAAGTGCATCCAAGATGTCACAATCAAACACTACTACAGTGACTTGTGTAATGTGAAAGAGGCTTCATGTAAAGATGAACCCACAGAGATTTTTAGCGCTTTAGAGTTAAAACACCTGTTCTTTGCTTGCCCTTCGACTGACACACACACACACACACACACAGAGATGCTGACTAATACTTGTTGATATGATCATATAACCCCTTTTCTTGACTTGCTTCTCTTCATTGGCTGCCAGTTTGTTTTAGAATTGAATAGAATACTCTGGTCATGTTCTCAGGCTTTGCTCAAAGACCCAAGGTGCAGACACAGGCATTGGGGGATTGAGCTTTTGCTGTAGCAGCAAATTGTGGAATACTTTATTAATTAATATTAGATCAGTTACAGACTTAGGAACTCTGAAGATCTATCTACTCACTTTAGCTTATGGGTCATAGTGGAGCTCTGGTATCTTCCACCTGCTCTGTTTTGTTGTTTCTCACTTTTTCTTTGCTTTCTATATATATTGTGTAAAGTCAACATGTTATTTTTAAGGTGCACTATAAATACATTTGATTTGATTTGGTTTTCATGCCATTCAGGAGTGTACATAAATGTAAACATTCCACATGTGCACTAGAAAACATGGTGGTGACCATCTGACAGCAAGAAGAAGAAGAGCTCCATTGGTTGTTGTGTTTGGATGAACATTATTAAGAAGTCAACAGTGTCACCTTAGTCACCAGGACTAAGGATGGCCAGCAAACGTGCAACCACTTCACCAGGACTAAGGATGGCCAGCAAACAGTACATGGACCCATGTGGAAACATGTATGCACAAAGCATTAATTGGCCTTTAGTGTGTTTTTGCTCATAATTTAGTTTTTTTTGGCCCACAGCTTTACCTTTTAAGTTCACGTTCACACCTCTCATTGCATTGTTTGGCTGTAGCAGAGAGCTGTTCTAAATGAAAACAGCCCTCTGCAAAAGGACAAAGTTAGCTAATGAATGCTAATGTTCCTCTCTGTCTTCTGGATGTGTAAAGGCAACTGTCTGCTATCACGTGTCATAATGACTGTATAATGTCCATATTGTATTGTAAGCAAAAGAAAAATAATTTTTTGCAGGTTTAATTAAATGACCACAAGCCAGTTTATATCTGGGGATTTTAGGACTCCAGGGTAGTTTTGCCACACTGATAATAGTCATTACAGAGGATGTACACAGACTGTTTGTTTTTTTTAAACATTTCTAGTTTTTCTGCTCTCTAAGATGTTTATGTATCATGTCAGATTGTTTCCAACTGTGAAAAGTTTTTCTCTTTATGTGTCTGCCTGCTTAAAAATTACACTTAATTTGTCACTTTACCACCATTAATGGAATTGTGTTGCATTTACAGTTTTATTGAGATACTTACACTAGTACAGTGAGCTCATATACAGTGCATATACTGTAGCTCTAATACTATATGAGTCATTATAAATTTAACCTACCGTATGTGCCACACAAAAGACACTTTGAACTATGCAACACTACTCGCTTTGTTTCCAAAGACTGTCATTTACAGACGATAAACATCTGGCTGATCACAACTAAAGCTGTTTCACTTCCAATGTGTTACTGATATTTCATGAAAAACTGTAAAATCTGCTACAGTAAAGTCCACTAGGTCCTACGGGTATTGTAAAATAAGTGTGGGTATTTATGTCCACTTGTGTCTAACAGCACATGACCTCTAAGTTTTAAGTGTTATGTAACCCAAAATAACATCAGGTAGCTTCATGCACACATCATTCTCTTCACCCCATTTCTGACAGTGGGGATGTGAAGACAGCGAGTGCCTCAAAATGCTAAGCAACAGGCAGGATGGAGACTCAGCATGGTCTCACACATCTCATATGCTCTCAAACGCCCGATATTGATTCTCACTGGATTCTATGTGTATAGTTAACTGGAAAAAAGATGTGCTTTTGAAGTGGTTAAACACGGGCATGCTGCTTGCACGAGCATTGTTAGTCTTGTTAATTTAGTTTGAAATGAAATTAATGGAAACATTCTGTTAACTGCATTCATTCTCCTTCCCTGCAGCCACCAAACAGCAAACTCTGAAAGAAAAAGGTGTCATAGTGGTATTCAATTACCTCTGAATATTTAGTATTAGTATTACAAATACTCACAGAGATACATACAGACTTAGAGAGAAATGCTGTTCAGCACAGCTGGTCACCACATTAGTATGATGTAGCAGCAGTTGGTAACCAGCAGTAATGACATCCGAGCTGATTTACATTGAGTTACTATGAAGTATGATACTTTAGGGGTGGTGCTCCTCTGTTAGGTGTGTGAGGAGGAGACAGTGAGGGGGAAAACCAGACTGTTTGTTGTTGTGTGTGCATGCGTGTGGGTTGACTCAAAGTTTAATGAAAGGCACAAGGAGAAGCTAGTGGAAGAAAAACACTAGTGATCGTGTATCACACATGGTCTGGCTGATAAGGTGTTCCTTCCTTGGCCAGTTAATGGTTAATAGATTATTCGTTTGGGCTGAGCCCTGCTGCTGTGGCGCGGCTCACAGAGGGAAGGGAGTGAAAGCAACACAGAGGGGAATTTGCTAAACATTTCAGGGGAACTTTTGGATTACCTGAGCTGCTTTGGAATCTGAACTAAAAAGAAAATCTCCCCACTCATGACCTCTTTGCTTTAAACATTTTTTTTTGTTTGATTTTTTTTTTTTTTTTTTTTTATGATCACAGACCAATCTAGTGTAAATAAATATTTGTTCATCACCTACCCAGTGCTGCTTTGGTGGAGGCTCCTAAACATTAGAATAATCTAAAACCTACAATCATGTCATTTATTTGCACATGTGATGTCATGACTTCTTTAAATGTGCCCCACATTACTGAATAACCCTTACATCATTCGACTAGTCTGGTTTTTAATGAGTTTTAATGTCTCATGATTGTCTGAGCGCTGTTTCAGAGGCTTAACCACCCTGTGAAGAATAGAGCTATATATTTTTGGCAGAAAAGTGAAAATTGACGTTTCATTTCCTTTAAAATTCAGCTTCGGAGCTTTTCAGTTTCTGTCACTCACTCCATAATGATCCAGTGTAATATCTGCTTATCTGTTTTAACTTATTAACTTCTTTTGCACTTCACAGTTTATTGAAAGATTGTAGCAGATGCTAACCCTTACATCATTCGACTAGTCTTCACAGTTTATTGAAAGATTGTAGCAAACTGACAATTGTTAGGATTAATGCAGCTCTGAATTTGACTGTATGCCATTAGGGAAGTAAAGTGAAACTTTAGTTCCTTATTTATTACATGACAGTTAGGGCACAAAGCCAAAGCCTGGCTCATGTGTACTTGGGTCATAGCCAACATACAAGTACTTTCACCCATTTCAAACCTTGAAATAGTTGCCTGCTATCATTGTTATTGCTATTGTTTTACATTCAAATCAACTCTATCCAACTGTGGCTGCATTTTGCCCTATAATGTGGTTTTATAAAGTTGTCTTTTGCTGCTCCCTTGTGGTGAGATAGAGAATATGACTGAAGTACATCCTGACAGAGGAAGACACATTTCACAATTGGAAGCAATCAATCAAAACACTACCAGATAAGCACAATCAAAACCTCTGTGGTGCATAAATATGTCCTGAAGCCATTTAGCTTTAACCCGCCAGAAAAAAATCATGTTTGTTTGCTGATTTTTACTGACTTTTATGTATTTAATACTGTGTACATATTTCCTATATTTTCTTGTTGTATTCTGATAAATAAATATACAGTATATTCATCATAACATTGCTAACAATAAATCTAATTGTGGCCTTAGACTTTTGCACAATCTTCTATACTTGTGATTCCTAATCATTTTTCTTGTTGTTTGTTATTGAGTTTCTGCAAAAAACAAACAAACAAACATGTGCTATAACAATAAGGACATCAACCTGTTAACTATCTTACACTGTACTGTTCAGTGCTATTAATGCTGTTATTAATCCCACCGTTATAGAGTGGTCTGATTTCTCTGCTGGACAAAATTGCTAAGACCAGATCTTTGGTTGGTCACGCTGTGCCTGACCCTTTGTGTGCCCTGGGGTGCTCTGCTGTCTTCAGTTAGTTTGAGCCTGTCTCCTTACAATGGCTCACCAAAGTTTTTCACAGTATGAAACCATCTACCTGTTCATTAGACATAATTCCATCTGACTGGTTTAAGAAAGTTTTTTTACACTATTGGCCTCTATATCCTCTGCCTTATTAGTGGTTGTCTAGTGTCAGGATTTGTCCCGGCTGATTTTAAACATGTTGTGGTTCATCTGCTTCTGAAGAAACCCAGTGTGGATGCTACAGTATTATCCAATTTCAGAGCAATTTTTAAACTGCCATTTCTCTCTAATGTTTTGGAGAAGGTTGTATTCTTGCAACTGCAGTCTTTTCTTGAGGAAAACAAAATTCTTGAAAAACTTCAGTCTGGATTTAAATCATGTCATAGCACTGAATCAGCACCGTTAAGAGTTTTTAACAATATTCTTATTGTTGTTGATGATGGCTGTGCCTCTCTGTTGGTGCTTTTGGATCTGTCAGCTGTATTTGATACAGTCAGCCATGCTACTCTGCTCTCTTGTCTTGAAGCCTATGCAGGTTTTCAAAGTAATGTTTTAAAATGGTTCAACTCATACATGTCAGATAGAAGTTTCTCAGTTTGTACTGAAGAGTATTCTTCATCTGTCACTTGCCTCACTTGTGAGCGCAAGATCACTTTTAAGATTCTACTTTTTGTTCATAAAGCCTTGCACATTTGGCCCCTTCTTCTATTTCTGAGCTTTTGTGTTGGTATTTGCCTGGTGGATCCCTACGGTCTTCTAATCAGCTGCTCTTAAAAGCCTCTAGATCTAAACTGAACTACTATGGCAACTGAGCTTTTGCTGTAGTTGCCCCTAATCTGTGGAATAGTCTTCTGTTTGAACATCATTCTGCTCTTGATATTGCTGCCTTACTCTCACTCCTAAAAACCTATTTATTTCAGCAGGTGTTCCTTACCAGTACTGAGTAGGGTTTTTCTGTATGTTTTTTGTATATGATATTTACTTTTATTGTTTGGATGCTGACTCAGCATTCATACTATGTTTTCCTGGTCTTTATTGTGTGGATGCTGATTCAGCATCCACAGTATGTTTTCCGTTTTTATTGTGTGGATGCTATACAGTCACACTCTTGTTTTCCATTATTATTATTATTATTGTTATTGTGTGGATGCTATGCAGCCACACTCTTGTTTTTCATTTTTATTATTTTTTATTGTGTGGATGCTATGCAGCCACACTCTTGTTTTTCATTTTTATTATTGTGTGGATGCTATGCAGGCACACTCTTGTTTTTCATTTTATGCAGCCACACTCTTGTTTTCTGGTTTTATTAGTGTGGATGCGAAGCAACCCTCTTGTTTTCCAAATCTTATTATAGTTTCTTTCATACGTTTTTTGCCGCTCATCTCCTCCCACATACTTTCAGCTAGACAACCCATTCTGGTATCAAATTGTTAATCTTTTTGAGGACATTATGGTGTATACTCAACTTTTTTATAGCTTTCATACTTTTTGATAAATTCAGCTTTTTTTTCACAAAAATGTTCCCATTGGAAATGAATGGGAATGTTTGAACCTTAATATCTCCGCCATTCCTTGGGCTAGAAATGCCATTTCAGCTCTAATCAACTCGTGAGAACTTCAGCTACCAATGACAATCCTCTTGATATCTTTTATGGCTTTTTTATAATCAACATTTATATTTTGTGTATTTCTCCATTCACTTTGAATGGCGCCATTGACTTGAATAGGCACCCTCTGAGTCACATAACTCACTGCTCTAGCTGGTCTGTCCATGGTTTTTCAACAATTTCTTGCCCGTTTTTCTGCTCTTATTCTGCCATCCTTATGCTTTATACACATATAATGGACGAAAATCGTAGAGAAAATTGTCACAATATCTATGCCATTGTTATTGTGAGGGGATTAAAGGTATTTGTGTAACGTCGCACATTCCAGACAGAGTGCCGTCTCAATGTTCCATAGACGGCCATTGAAAAAAATGATTCAGAAAATCCCTTCAAAGTAAAAGTTAGGGCATTTGTAAATTGCCACTGCTTCTTCATTTTCTGGAATATCTTGACATAGAGGTGATCAGCATTTTTGTTGAACCCTCCTGCTGCTCACTGTGAAGAAATTGTTTCAATAAAACTTATAGTTTTTATCCAATTGTCAATTGCTGACCAGGAGGTTTTTTACATTGCAGTGGGTGGGCCGACAGCAAACCTCCGTTCATTCACACTCTCTGCTGACTATGTACAGGTTAATCCTTTTATCGAAATACAGTGGACTTTTCGGAACATGTCTGACCAAAGAAGGATTATATCAGAACTGAAACGTCGCGAGGTTCCTCACTGCTGCTCACAGTGAAGAGATTTTAACAAAAGGACTTATAGTTTTTTTTCTGTTGTCAATTGTTGAGCAGGACCTTTTGAATACGGTGACAACACGGCTGTTCTTTTAAACACAGAGAACTTGCTTTGCTAGACAGCAGCTTAATGCCTTTTTTCCCAAACACATTTGGCTTCTCTGATGAAGCCTGACCGAAGAAGGATTGTGGACTTTTCGGAACATGTCTGACCAAAGAAGGATTATATCAGAACTGAAACGTCGCGAGGTTCCTCACTGCTGCTCACAGTGAAGAGATTTTAACAAAAGGACTTATAGTTTTTTTTCTGTTGTCAATTGTTGAGCAGGACCTTTTGAATACGGTGACAACACGGCTGTTCTTTTAAACACAGAGAACTTGCTTTGCTAGACAGCAGCTTAATGCCTTTTTTCCCAAACACATTTGGCTTCTCTGATGAAGCCTGACCGAAGAAGGATTAACGATTAACAAAACCGCCGTGAGGTAAGCTTATATCAGTTTATTTTGCAGGAGACAGTGGCTCACTTCCTCAAAACACTACAATAGGCTGCTAACGGCTAGCGCAGTAGACACAAAGCTCATTATTTAAAATAAAGCTCATGATAAATCATGTGAACTGTTTAGTTCAGGTTACACTGTGTTTATACCCAGGCAGGTGAACACTGAATAAATTTTGAACGGTCTGAATCGCTTTTATAAGCAAGTTGTGGCTAATTAGCTGTGTTAGCTTGCGCAGTACAGCACAAAGGAATTCGGTGGTGCTAACAGCTAGTGGAATAGACACACTACAATAGGCTGCTAACGGCTAGTGCAGTAGACACGAAGCTCATTATTTAAAGTAAATCTCATGATAATTCATGTGAACTGTTTAGTTCAGGTTACACTGTGTTTATACTCAGGCAGGTGAACACTGAATAATTTTTGAAAGCTTTGAATCGCTTTTATAAGCAAGTTTAGAGTGAACTAATGAGATACCTGTAGTTTTCCTTTAGTTCTGACAAGAGTTTCAATGTGTGGGCTGATAGTAGACAGAGCTACTCTCAGATCACGTTCAGTGTCCAACCTGTTCCTTTGCTTTGACTTGAGCTGTACCAAAGTGGAGAAGCCACTTTAACACAGATAGGTTGCTGTGAACAGTAGGAATCCACAGCTGGAACCACTGCTGACACACATAAATCCAGGTCCTCCTTACTGCTGTGTTTTTTTTACTGAACATTACAACAGCAAAATACATACTGACTTTTTCAAATAGTATGAATGAATACAGATATTTGATGTCAGAACAAACCTTTGAGTACAAACCTGGACAAGCCTGGAATGACCAACAGCAACAGGACTCAGGAACAGCTACACTGCTTTTGGTTTTTCAGTCCAATTATTTTGTATTTGTTAATTTTATATATTTGCCTTTTGTCAAGAATAAAATATGAATTTAAAGTGAGCAATATCAATATATTTGAGTTATATCAATTATGAGCAAATGTTTATGACTGAAAAAAAAGGTTAATCACTTTTATAAGCAAGTGCACAGTTAACTAATGAGATAGCTGTAGTTGTCCTTTAGTTCTGACAAGAGTTTTAATGTCTGGGTTGATAATAGACGGAGCTACTCTCAGATCATGTTCAGTGCCAAGCTGTTCCTTTGCTTTGACTTGAGCTGTACCAAAGTAGGATTGCTTTGACTGCCAATGTAGTGAGGGAGGGATACTCAGACATCACGTATTTGCCCCAGAAATGGGGCGAGGCTTATCTCATCACATTTCTTTCTCAGCATTTGGTCACATGACAGTTCGACCAGCTGATTGTCCTTGCTGCTTGGCAACACAACGCTTTCCATGTTGATTTCAAAGGGATCTCTTATCCAGTGACTATTGTCATGTTTCTCTGGAAAGTAGTCCTCAAAGCGAGCGAGTAGACTGGTCAGATGCACAGTGACAGTTATTTTCAGAGCACCTTTGGCCGCTGTATTTAGCTCTCCTGCTGCATGGCAAGTGTTGGGAAATGTACAAACTATGTTTGAAACTTTGACAGTTATTATATACCTTGAGCATTGCTGGAGGGCAGGTGTAGAAAGAAATTCTTGATAAAATGATATAGTGCTATGTTATGTGTTTGCAAAACTGTTTAAATAATCGTCTAATCTGTTTGACCTTTGTAAAAGGACCCGTGCACATGAAATGCTGTGTAAGCAGGTGTCTAAGTGCAGAGACTCGGAACAACAGGAAGTCGTGCAGATACATACTGAGATGACTAAACTGTCTGCACGAGAATAGTGTGTGGGTGTAAGGTCTGATTGTCTTGGCTTCAGATTATCAACATTTATCAACATATGAAATTCTAGGATTGACATTATAATCTGCATTAGCAAATATATTTACATGTTTATTTTAGTATCATATGCATTGTAATAGTATCATATGCCTTATAATCTACTTTTGTTTTAACCAGTTCACTTGTCTTTAAGAATATAGGAGACATGTGTAAGGCTGTAAGAGTAGACTGGAAACCACAAACAGGAAGTAGACTAGGTCGCATAGCAACGCTGGCGCTCTTCCTAAATCTGCAGACAACAACTAATTGTTTATAAAGACGTATGTAGGAGGGTAATGTCTAGGCCAAAAGGTCAGGATGTTGTACTTAGTGTCACAGATCAAAATCTGCCTGGTGACAAGATCACCAAATGAGAGGTCAGAACAGAACGAGGTCAACAAACCAATCAA
>NW_018128282.1:436439-445778 GCF_001952655.1 Monopterus albus
GCAACGCTGGCGCTCTTCCTAAATCTGCAGACAACAACTAACTGTTTATAAGGACGTATGTAGGAGGGTAATGTCTAGGTCAAAAGGTCAGGATGTTGTACTTGGTGTCACAGATCAAAATCTGCCTGGCGACAAGATCACCAAATGAGGGGTCAGAACAGAACGAGGTCAACAAACCAATCAAAGAACGAGGATGAAGGACAGCACGGGTGACGTCAGATCTACCATCCTGACTGTATTATAAATTCTCTATGCAGAGAAAACTTATGGTTCCGGCTTCCTGCAGCAGCTATGCACTATACTTCTGTGTGATAGGGCTTCAAAAAGAGACGGAATCCAGAGCTCTGTATTGCTTTTCTTGAATATTTTGCCTTAAATATTGATTGTAATAAATATCTCAAAGGACAGATTTGCCTTTGAGCATTCTTCATAAAAGGACACGCAGGACTGGTTGAGTCCAACACAGGAACCCATTTTTAGTCCAGAACAACTTCACAAAGACACATTCTGGAAAGTTTTACTATGAACTGGAGGGATGAAAGAGGACCTGACAAACTGTTCATGTAAATTTTACTGTAGCTGTACCACAAAAGACAGAACAACAGTGTGGAATCTGAATAGATAAATGAACAGTATAAACTAAATAATAACATTTAACAAATAAAAAGTACAGGGTAATGACAGTTATCTTGTGTTTTGTTTTGGAAAGTGAGTTGGATCTGAAGGAAGTATAACATTACTCTGTGCGGTCCAGATAGGTCAAATTGTGACTGATAGTTTTGATTGTGTAGCAGCATACTGTCTTGATAGCGTCAATCCTCAGAGTGTTAGAGGAGGTGAGGTGAAAGTTGAATCATAGCAGACACCTTAACAGGATGTTTGTGTCAGAATAAAAGCATGTTACACGAACCAGAAGAGACAGAATCATGACATTAATATGGCCTCTATTGGCTATTTGTGGAAAATTTGAACAGGACAGGTGTCAGTTGCGTTTTATCAATTTTTAACCATCCAGCTGCAGCCTTATAGGTTTGTTTATGTGAGACACAAAACATCTCCCAGACACAATTCATGATGACTCTTCATGTTACCGACATAAGACAGCAATCCTTCTGTGTTATGGTGAACGATGGTCAGAGTGTACGGTCTTCTCAGTGTTTGTCTGATCTGAAGAGGCAGCATCATGTCATCCATGTTGGCTTGTCTCATGGTCTCCAGGGCTGATGTGATCTCTGGATTCAAATATGATCATGTCTCATCTATGTCCAGTAGGTGCAGTCCACTAAGGGAGGTCACTCTGCTATGTAAGCCATGCCACGTTCACAAATGTGCCTCAGTGAAACTGCAGCTGATGATGTCATTCTCTGAACCTTGTGGATTATACCACTCCTTTATTTCAGGTTGTGTGCTCTTTATATGTAACACTTATATGTGTCAGCTGCACTCCATGCTCTGCGATAACTGTTCCGTCCAGCTGTTTCATTGTCTATTTTGGGTCCAAGCTTAGTTAATCATTCTGTTCAGCTCCTCAGGAATATTCTTGCTTCTCTTCAAAATTTTTCTAAACTTCATACTCCTGAAATATTTTGCTTTATTTTGAAAATCTTGCCCCATTCAAATCAATGGGGAAATTCTACTTCAGCATACGTTCAGCTATTTCAGGTATCAAAATGTTCACCTCTTCAAGGACATTCATGCTTCTATTCAAAAGTTTTCTATAATTCATACTTTTGAAATAATTAGCTTTATTTTGAAAATCTTGCCCAATACAAGTGCAGGGGGGAAATTCTACTTCAGCATACTTTCAGCTATCAAAATGTTCAGCTCCTTAAAGATATTCATGCTTCTATTCAAATATTTTCTAAACTTCATACTTTTGAAATATTTAGCTTCATTTTGAAAAATTTGCCCAATTGAAATGAATGGGAAATTCTACTTCAGCATACTTTCAGCTATTTCGGTTCTAAAAATGTTCAACACTTCAAGAACATTCATGCTTCTACTCAATTTTTCTAAATTTCATACCTTTGAAATATTTAGCTTCATTTTGAAAAATTTGCCCAATTGAAATGAATGGGAAATTCTACTTCAGCATACTTTCAGCTATCAAAATGTTCAGCTCTTCAAGGACATTCATACTTCTCTTCAGAATTTTTCTAAACTTCATACTTTTGAAATATTTAGCTTCATTTTGAAAAATTTGCCCAATTGAAATGAATGGGAAATTCTACTTCAGCATACTTTCAGCTATCAAAATGTTCAGCTCTTCAAGGACATTCATACTTCTCTTCAGAATTTTTCTAAACTTCATACTTTTGAAATATTTAGCTTCATTTTGAAAAATTTGCCCAATTGAAATGAATGGGAAATTCTACTTCAGCATACTTTCAGCTATCAAAATGTTCAGCTCTTCAAGGACATTCATACTTCTCTTCAGAATTTTTCTAAACTTCATACTTTTGAAATATTTAGCTTCATTTTGAAAAATTTGCCCAATTGAAATGAATGGGAAATTCTACTTCAGCATACTTTCAGCTATCAAAATGTTCAGCTCTTCAAGGACATTCATACTTCTCTTCAGAATTTTTCTAAACTTCATACTTTTGAAATATTTAGCTTCATTTTGAAAAATTTGCCCAATTGAAATGAATGGGAAATTCTACTTCAGCATACTTTCAGCTATCAAAATGTTCAGCTCTTCAAGGACATTCATACTTCTCTTCAGAATTTTTCTAAACTTCATACTTTTGAAATATTTAGCTTCATTTTGAAAAATTTGCCCAATTGAAATGAATGGGAAATTCTACTTCAGCATACTTTCAGCTATCAAAATGTTCAGCTCTTCAAGGACATTCATACTTCTCTTCAGAATTTTTCTAAACTTCATACTTTTGAAATATTTAGCTTCATTTTGAAAAATTTGCCCAATTGAAATGAATGGGAAATTCTACTTCAGCATACTTTCAGCTATCAAAATGTTCAGCTCTTCAAGGACATTCATACTTCTCTTCAGAATTTTTCTAAACTTCATACTTTTGAAATATTTAGCTTCATTTTGAAAAATTTGCCCAATTGAAATGAATGGGAAATTCTACTTCAGCATACTTTCAGCTATCAAAATGTTCAGCTCTTCAAGGACATTCATACTTCTCTTCAGAATTTTTCTAAACTTCATACTTTTGAAATATTTAGCTTCATTTTGAAAAATTTGCCCAATTGAAATGAATGGGAAATTCTACTTCAGCATACTTTCAGCTATCAAAATGTTCAGCTCTTCAAGGACATTCATACTTCTCTTCAGAATTTTTCTAAACTTCATACTTTTGAAATATTTAGCTTCATTTTGAAAAATTTGCCCAATTGAAATGAATGGGAAATTCTACTTCAGCATACTTTCAGCTATCAAAATGTTCAGCTCTTCAAGGACATTCATACTTCTCTTCAGAATTTTTCTAAACTTCATACTTTTGAAATATTTAGCTTCATTTTGAAAAATTTGCCCAATTGAAATGAATGGGAAATTCTACTTCAGCATACTTTCAGCTATCAAAACCATTCAGGTGTCAAATTGTTCAGCATTTTCAGAGCGATCTTTCAGCACTCAGCATCCATATCAATTTTCTTCAGAAAATGCATTTCTCTAGTTCAGTGATGCTGTTTGATTTTATTTAACACTGTTCTTTCTTCACTTTTATTGTGTATTTTCTTTTGTAAAGCATTTTGTAACTGTGGCTTAGAAAGGTGCTATGTGGGTCTCGGCCGCTAGGTTAGAACACACTGTTCTACACTTTGAAAACATCCACACTTGCACTCACCTATAGTCTTAAAATATTTCCCTTGCAACCAAATAATCTAACAAGTCCTGAAAAATGTCCAGCCATTTGTCCATTTTGCCAGAATAATTGCTGGTTAAGTATAGTAATTTAAAAAACATATTTGATGGAAACTACAGAACATCCATAGTTGAATGTAATAAATGACAAGTTTATTGTTGCACAAAATGTACAAAATAACAAGCAAATGGACGGCCCTTACCCACCCCTTAGCATCCCTCCCCTCCCTCTGGTTCATTTGCCATAATGAAGTTGAATTTCTGAAACCTACAGTATGGCTACGGCAAGTCCGATGGTCCAAGCCAAACGCATGGTAATTCTGAGAGACAACACATACCCAATTTCAGCATCACTGAACAATTAAAAATGAATAAAAACACCTTATTTACACATTTGTCAGAACTTTTACAACATGCCATCTATGTATTTATACAGACTATGCTTGTGCACATACCCCTGTATAGAAAATATATTATAAGATCAAATTAAATTAGACTAAGGGCTATCAACATCAAGTACAGCACTTCTTTTAAATCCCCTTTAGAATTTTTTTTTTCATTTCCCACTTATTCAATGACTTTGTCAACCTCATACTAAAAGAAGGAAGTATGCAGATGCTGATATTTCTTGTGGTTTTCCTTGAGGGCCCAAGCTGACCATGTAGATGCCTGTTGAGAAAAGCCTCACATACTGTATTTACACTGAAACACTCAGATCTCTTGCTTTAAAATGCACATGTAGAAATTCTACTTCTTGTGTGTCTAGTTTCTTGTTGTTGCAGCTGTTTCTCATCCTCATATGAAATTACAATGATAACATTGATGTTTTAAATGACTGTAAGGCTTCATCCTCTCAACACCCACTGCCTCAGGTCTGGCTTGATGATGTAAAAGGAGAGTAAAGCAATGAGCTTTGGCACTGAGTGAAGAAGCAAGTGTGCTGTGGCTTCCTAGAAAATGCCCCTTTCTTCTATCTTTCAAGTCACATCATATCTGATTCGTCCCTGTTTGTGCGCTTATATCAACCCGCAGCTGAAAGAAGATGTGCTGTTCTATGAGACTGAACATATTAGTGCATAAAAGGGATGAAGTAAAGCCTTTGTTGTTCTGCCAAATGATTCCTGTCAAACTAGTACACTGATGTCCAAACCATGTTAGCACCATGGAGAGAAAGAGAGCGAGTGACATTCAGGTAAAGCCAGACAAGATGCTCTGTGCTGGAACGTACAGAGGTTGGGGCACACATTACATTAGATGGATGGAATTTTTTTTGTGCCAAGGAAAAAACATATATCCTATGGATGGATGGGTTGGTAATGGGTTGTAATGGGCAATCAAGAATAACTCTGGGGAAAAATGAAGGTATCTTAGCAAGACTTTACCTCCTTTCCTTCAGCTGTATTGACACAGAAAAGAAATAAAACAGGTGGAAGCAAATCTCCGGAATATGTCCATCACATTGCTTCATAGTTCACCTGTAGGAGGAGATCAGTGCAGCTGAAGGAGACAGAAAGGCTACACCTCTATGTCTGCAGTGGCAAGAGCTTAATACCCCTCTGGACAAACTGCTAGTGTGATGGAGGGTCAGGAAATTCTCATCTGGAATCAGGTTTCAGGGTAAAAAGAGATGGTGTTTTTTCAATGTGTGTGCAAAAATATTTGTCAGACAACAGCTGGAACATGAACCCTCCTTTTTTGTACATTTTCAGGTTACTTCAGTTCTGACCTTAAATTTCTCGATATAACTTCCTCTTCCTATTTTTCATCTGCTGTTTATTTCACTTGTTTTATTATATAACTATATTTTCTTTTCTGGCTTTTTTCTCTTTTCTTACTTTACAAAATGAGAGACAGAATGATGGACAGCTGACTATATATAATTATTTTCCTCGTCCTATTATCATCAGGTTGCTCTTAACCTGGAGATGCTTTTCTTTGTTCATTGTCAAGAAACAGATTTATCAGCCACTGATTTTTGTTTCCTCCTCTTCCTCCTTTTTGTCCTCTTTCAAGTGCACTCCTTTTTCCCTCCATCTCTCTGCGGCTCTCCTCTTTCCTTCATTGCAGGAGGGCCCTGATTTGTTTGGAGGTGCTGTCATCATTTAGATGTCGTGTCGTGTACCTGAAGAACAAGGTGACAAAATGTTGATATAAAGTTTTTACTGCTCCTTGTCCTCATGTTTTTTTTTGTTTTGTTTTTTGTTGTTTGTTTTTTTTAATCAGGAACACACACAGATTCACACACACCTCAGTGCATTCAGAAGTCCCTCCACGCTGTTGGACGGTTGCTCTTTCAGCACCTTGATGCAGCCCTTCATCTGCCCAGGACAAAGACAACACAGGGTGTTAAAGAAAGGTCAGCAGCCTCAGATCCACCTCATCTCCTGTTGCTGCAGCCAAACACTGACTCAGACACATAGATTTATAAAACTGACCTCATCTACCAAAGTTGAATACAGTGCCTTGCGAAAGTATTCGGCCCCCTTGAACTTTGCGACCTTTTGCCACATTTCAGGCTTCAAACATAAAGATATAAAACTGTAATTTTTTGTGAAGAATCAACAACAAGTGGGACACAATCATGAAGTGGAACGAAATTTATTGGATATTTCAAACGTTTTTAACAAATAAAAAACTGAAATAAATGCACCTGCACTGTGATAGTCTCAGAGGTCTGTTTAAAGCGCAGAGAGCATCATGAAGAACAAGGAACACACCAGGCAGGTCCGAGATACTGTTGTGGAGAAGTTTAAAGCCGGATTTGGATACAAAAAGATTTCCCAAGCTTTAAACATCCCAAGGAGCACTGTGCAAGCGATAATATTGAAATGGAAGGAGTATCAGACCACTGCAAATCTACCAAGACCTGGCCGTCCCTCTAAACTTTCAGCTCATACAAGGAGAAGACTGATCAGAGATGCAGCCAAGAGGCCCATGATCACTCTGGATGAACTGCAGAGATCTACAGCTGAGGTGGGAGACTCTGTCCATAGGACAACAATCAGTCGTATACTGCACAAATCTGGCCTTTATGGAAGAGTGGCAAGAAGAAAGCCATTTCTTAAAGATATCCATAAAAAGTGTCGTTTAAAGTTTGCCACAAGCCACCTGGGAGACACACCAAACATGTGGAAGAAGGTGCTCTGGTCAGATGAAACCAAAATCGAACTTTTTGGCAACAATGCAAAACGTTATGTTTGGCGTAAAAGCAACACAGCTCATCACCTTGAACACACCATCCCCACTGTCAAACATGGTGGTGGCAGCATCCTGGTTTGGGCCTGCTTTTCTTCAGCAGGGACAGGGAAGATGGTTAAAATTGATGGGAAGATGGATGGAGCCAAATACAGGACCATTCTGGAAGGAAACCTGATGGAGTCTGCAAAAGACCTGAGACTGGGATGGAGATTTGTCTTCCAACAAGACAATGATCCAAAACATAAAGCAAAATCTACAATGGAATGGTTCACAAATAAACATATCCAGGTGTTAGAATGGCCAAGTCAAAGTCCAGACCTGAATCCAATGGAGAATCTGTGGAAAGAACTGAAAACTGCTGTTCACAAACGCTCTCTATCCAACCTCACTGAGCTCGAGCTGTTTTGCAAGGAGGAATGGGCAAAAATTTCCGTCTCTCGATGTGCAAAACTGATAGAGACATACCCCAAGTGACTTACAGCTGTAATCGCAGCAAAAGGTGGCGCTACAAAGTATTAACTTAAGGGGGCTGAATAATTTTGCACGCCCAATTTTTCAGTTTTTTATTTGTTAGAAAAGTTTGAAATATCCAATAAATTTTGTTCCACTTCATGATTGTGTCCCACTTGTTGTTGATTCTTCACAAAAAATTACAGTTTTATATCTTTATGTTTGAAGCCTGAAATGTGGCAAAAGGTTGCAAAGTTCAAGGGGGCCGAATACTTTCGCAAGGCACTGTATGTACCATACAGAAGCAAACATGTCTGTGTAAGACTAGGCCTGTGGTTTCTAACCTTTTTGACTTGTGGCTGTTCAAAATGAAGTCACTCCTCTGGGTTTTTACAGCTTGACTCTATTTTAACTAATAACACACAAATTATTTTTTTCTTGTCCATGTTAACTACTGTACATCATTCAAATGTTCAGAGAACCTGAAGAAGAAATTTGTGTGTTTTGAACATTGATTGTGTGTACTCACATCAATTTTGGAGGTCTTGGCAAAAGCTCCAACAGGGTGAACATGGTCATAGAGAATGATGACGCCCACCATCACCCTCATACAGAACAGCATGGTGTCTGTGTTGGTGAACCGACAGCGGTACTCACTGGAACAAAAACAGTTATGGAGGTTGTGAGTTGAACAAAAAGGTATTAAGAAAATAATTAAAATCAGAGAACAAGATGGTGACTAAAAGATGACAGACAACTGCTGCTGTTATTTGAAGCACTTTGTGATTAACGACAAGTTTCTGATTCAGTTCACACAAAGACATTTAATAAAAAGATTACACATTTTAAATGTATTGTAGCGTGAAGGACCTGGATCATCTCTGTGTCCACTGAATTAGGAAATCAGTCTACTGAATTAGCGGCTCAAAGATGAGGAGGATTCTTCTGTGTTCATTTTGAAAGGACCTGTTAATTAGAATTTAGGCTTCTGACTTTTAGAGAGAGGGAGAAAGACAGGGGGAAATGGCAGAGTGAAGGCATGATGGAGAGAACTCAAAATGTTGAGATGACTCACGGGGTCTCCAGCATGACACGACACACGCAGGCCATGGTGCTCAGACAGTCTGTGGTGTCCTCTATGGGCAGGGTCTTATTCTGAAAAAAGAAAACAGAAATCACATATAACAGTCCTGCCGCCCGCATTTCTTTGCGGTCATTTTTGTCTCTTTTTAATCATTTTGCATAAATATTTTTTCATTTTGCGTCTCTTCCGAGTTGTTTGATTGACTTTCCAACAAGACAACTTCTCACATCATAAAGCCACTCTGGAACAGGGGCTCCTGGGCCTGTGCCCGGTATATCCTTTCACTAATCCATTCATGCCCTTCCATCACTAACAATGATGTGCTTGAAAATTCCTCTGTACAGTAGTTTTGTGTTGACTGGACAAAATGTTCTACCACAAGGTGGAGACAGAACACATCCACTGAGTTCAAGCTTTGCTAGAAGGCAATCATGACCTGTTCCTCTAAATTTTGTATGAATCTCAGTATCAGGATGCACTGAAGTGTAAAAATAAATAAGACTGCTGTCCCTGTGATAAAATACAGTTTTGACAGCAATGGAAAAAATAAGGGGGTAAGTTTCCACGCAACAGTCCAGCACACGTGTGTACACAGACATAAGCAGAATAAAAACCACAACCTCGTATATTAACTGAGAAAAGATGACTAGTCGTATGATAGTAATGTAGTGTTAATTGTTGCTTAAGTTAACCAACTGTTTGCTCTCATCTGCATGTATGCCCTGGCCATTTAGCACAGGATGTCTTGACAGGTATATTGTTATTGGCTGTCTTC
>NW_018128282.1:446148-473787 GCF_001952655.1 Monopterus albus
TAAACCAGGGAACACCCTGCGGCAGAGACTGGTCCACCCGAAGGACAAAACACCCAGACTTAAACAGAGTGATGTGGTGTATGCAATTAAGTGTAGTCAGGAGTGTAACAACTTGTACATTGGTGAGACTAAGCAGCCGCTGCACAAACGCATGGCCCAACACAGGAGGGCCAACTCCAGTGGACCAGAGTCAGCAGTCCACCTCCACGTGAAGGACAAAGGGCATTCTTTCGAGGACAGTGAAGTCCAGATCCTCTCCAGAGAACATCTCTGGTTTGAGAGAGAAGTCAAGGAAGTTATTTTTGTAAAAATAGAACACCCCTCACTAAATAGGGGTGGTGGACTAAGACACAACTTGTCTTCCATCTACAACCCGGTTTTGAGATCTCTGCCCAAACATGCCCACCAGGACAACAATAGGCGTTGGTCGACAGGGAAGGATTCAAAGACAGGTAACAACTCTCACCGATACTGGACTGCAATGACTCAGTTGTTAAGGGACATTGCTGGCCTTCAAAGGACTGAAACAACACCAAGGGGGATAAATATCTCTGGCTCAACAACTCAATGCCAGTCAGGCAGAACTGATAAAGCCTCTTGGATGAGAGGTGAAACGTCTTCGACCTAGAAATCTAGTCCAGTTGATTTTTTCAGCTTACTATGACCTGGATGACTGAGAATCTGCATGGATTTATTGGCCATTCCCAGGTTAATGGTTTATCTGAACCTTAATCAACTACAATAGTCACACATACTGTACACATGAATACATCAGCAATAATAACATTTAAAGGACAAAAAAGAAACAAACATGCATTTAGCTGATAACACTTTTACTGAAGTAACATTTTCAGTGGAAGACTTGTACATGCTATCGAGTGTTTTACATTGTTATTGCTATTCTTACTTAGAGAATTGATCTAAATACTTCCTCCACTATGGCCTAAAGTCTCCAAGCGTTAATTCGAGAAAGAATACCTTGAATGCTTCCATCAATTAATTTTTTTAGATTCCTCCCAAATCACTTTTTTGTGACTAAATGGCTTCTTTCATTGACAAGAATTAAAACTACAGAAATAAAATAAAATAATATAAAAACTCTAGCACAGTAATGAAGCTGGTATATGACTCCAACGTTCTAAGAGTTGACAATGTACCTCTGAAACAAACTTGGTGGTGGCATTACTCAGTGTCTTCAGCATGGGTGTGGCTTCAGCATAGAACAGGGACATCCGATTGGCCATTTCATTGTTAACCTCGTTCTCTGCCTCCAGCTGTTTGCCAACAGAGAACGGATATCATGTCTTAAAAGCAACATTAATCATCACTCACATACAGTCCAGTAATCATGTTATCCAGTTGGTAAAATGAAAATGCAATGATGGAGCCAGTCCTGGCCCTAACTGGTGTAACTCAAATGGCAAATGAAATATTGATTGTACATCTCTTTGTGATGTCAGGAGGAAAGGAGCACCTCTACTTCAGTCATTAATGATTAAAGAGAGAAAGGGAAGGAATGCTGAACATTTGAGCATGGACACAACATAAACAACCTGAGCCAGATCATGTGTCCAAGGCCTCACCTGCTGGTTGTTCAGCCTGTTCCTACTTATGGTCCTCCTGTAGTAGCTGAAGTCATTCTGAATAGCTGGATTAGTCATCTGTGTGGTGAGAGGAGAGGTGGCTTATGTTTTCACAAGGCTGTAAAAAGACTGAATTTTTCAGTACAGTAAAGATCAGTCTGTAATTAGAGCAAACATGATGCCCTTCACCTTTAGTTCATCAAAGCTGAGTGTAAAATGAAGGATCTCAGCAAACTGTTTGGCCAGTGCCTGCTCTCTCTCCAGGTGTTGCATGGGAGCGTAAGGTGGGCTCGTCAGTGCCTCCAGCAGGCTGCGCAGGGCATTTTCTGTAAGCAGGCACACACTTCAACATTAGTAATGCATTCAAGCTAGAATGTACATTTCATACTGTTACTTTTATCTCTTCATGTTCACACTGCTGTGAGTCTCTTTAATCTGGCCTGCATCTGAAGTCTCCTTAATGTCACCAGCTTAAAAACAAAATGCCACAGCAGCAGGCTTTTAACTGGTACAAACAGATCAAATCACCTGAATTCTGTCACCTCCTCACTGGCTGTTACTGAATAACTGTTTGAAATGAATCAAGCACATTTAAAGTCCTGCCTCAGGCTGAATGGGAGACCTTTGGATCCCCTCTAAGCATTGGGCTCAAGTCCTCAGACAGCGCACTTCTGGTGGGGTTTAAAATGTATGGTGACCAGAAACTTAGCACCAGCATCAGGACTTGTATTTCTTCACCACTTATATCCACACTGAAATATTTCAACAGCTATTGAAAAGATTACCATGAAATTTGCTACAGACATTTATGTTTCCATCAGGATCAATGCTGACTATGGTGACCCTTTAAAATAGTAACAGTTTAGCACTACATTACTAGTTCTCACACTTATGGTGGATAAAAAAATAAAAGGATCAAAAACGATGCAAAGATTGCTTTTTAATTACATACATTCTTCTTTTTTGTTTTAACCTGTTATCTATATTACCCACAATACAACAAAGAGTTTGGTAAGAGATTTCTCTGTGAGTGAATCCCAATTCCATAATTTTATCTTTCCTTGGTCCTCAATTCTTGCTTGATCTGGAAGTCATTCCAGTCCACCATGTTGAAAGATGCCTCAAAGCTCTTATTTTTGCTCTGAGGAGTGAGGACTGAGGAGCAAGGAGGCTGCCTGGAGGAGCTATAACTGAGGATACATGAGTGCATCCTTGATGGAAGTTTGTTACGGATTGCCACGCTGCTTTATCAGAAATCAGTTTGTGATTAGGTGCGTCACATGAAGGATCAGAGGAAAGGACGTTTCATGTCAGTTATAACATGGTTCCTTGATCCTTTCTCCTTGCAGTTTCTCCTTGCATCTTTCCTGGCATCCTACATGGGTGCAATTAAGACACAAAGAAAAGATGCAAATCGAGGGAAATGTGGATGCAATTAGGATAACTGGGATTCACCTTGTGTTATGCTAGTAGTAGCCTCAACCAGAAGGGCGGGCTTCAGACCTAGGGAACTCTTCATGCAACTCCCTCTGGAGTCACAAAATACTATATTACTAGGGGCTCTCTTTGCTTTAATTACTGCTTCCCTCTGGAGTCACAAAATAGTTTTATACTAAATTTCTCACATTAGTATTCACCAAACCTGCAAAAGACTCATCTGTATAAAATCTGTGAAGTTCCCCTTTAACTTTTTTTGCAGCACCTTGATCTGCTCAAAATTTCAATGTGTAAATACTGTACCTGCAAAACTACTGACATTCCCATCAGCCTCAGTTGTATTTAGATTTTAGCGCTAATCAGCAAATGTAAGCATAGTGATATGTGAAAGTAAAATGGTAAACAATATAAATGGGTTGGTGAACATTTCAAAGTCCAGCATTAAAAGTGGAAATAGAGGTGGTTTCACTGCCAACCTCTTTCACAGTCTTATTCTCTCACACATTATTTACAGGCGCAGCTCAATAAATTAGAATATCATGGAAAAGTCCATTTATTTCGGTAATTCAACTCAAATAGTGAAACTCGTGTATTATATAAATTCAGTACACACAGACTGAAGTAGTTTAAGCTGTTGGGTCTTTTAATTGTAATGATTTTGCTCACATTTAACAGAAACTCACCAAATCACTATCTCAATAAATTAGAATACCTCATAAGACCTATAAAAAAACATTTTTAGTGAATTGCTGGCCTTCTGGAAAGTATGTTCATTTACTGTATACTGTATGTACTCAATACTTGGTAGGGGCTCCTTTTGCTTTAATTACTGCCTCAATTCGGAGTGGCATGGAGGTGGTCCGTCCTCAGGTCTGGTGAGTTTTGCCGGCCAGTCAAGCACACCAACACCATGGCTATTTAACCTACTTTTGGTGTTTTTGGCAGTGTGGGCAGGTGGAAAATGAAATCAGCATCTTTAAAAAGGTGGTCAGCAGAAGGAAGCATGAAGTTCTCTAAAATATTTTGGTAGACGGGTGCAGTGACTGTGGTTTTCAAAAAACACAGTGGACCAACACCAGCAGATGACATTGCACCACAAACCATCACAGACTGTGGAAACTTAACACTGGACTTCAAACAACTTGGGCTATGAGCTTCTCCACCCTTCCTCCAGACTCTAGGACCTTGGTTTCCAAATGAAATACAAAACTTAGATAGTGATTTGGTGGGTTTTTGTTAAATGTGAGCAAAATCATCACAATTAAAAGACCCAACAGCTTAAACTACTTCAGTCTGTGTGTACTGAATTTATATAATACATGTTTCACTATTTGAGTTGAATTACTGAAATAAATGGACTTTTCCATGATATTCTAATTTATTGAGCTGCACCTGTATGCAGTAAAGGTACTCCTCAGAGATCACATTGCTGCTGATCATATACACTGATCAGCGATAACATTATGACCAAGGGCAGGTGAAGTGAATAACACTGACTATCTGTTACAGTGGCACCTGTCAGTGTGTGGGGTGTATTAGGCAGCAGTGAACATTCAATCCTCAAAGTTGATGTGTTGGAAGCAGGAAAAATGGGTAAGTGTAAGAATCTGAGTGACTTTGACCAGGGCCAGACTGTGATGGTGAGATGACTGGGTCAGACCATCTCCCACACTGCAGGTCTTGGTGGGTGTTCTTGGTCTGTAGTGGTTAGTAGCTACCAACAGGGTCTAAGGAAGGACAGATGGTGAACTGGAGACAAGGTCATGGACGCCCATGGCTCACTGATGAAAAGAAAGAGCCAGGGGCTGTAGTGATGATATCACACCAAGAGTGGTGAGGCTGTTGAATTTGTCTAAAAAAATTCTCTCTAGCTCGTCCTCACGACCACAGTTTCCAGTCTTTTTACACAAGTTTTTCACTGAATTGCAGATGTGCTCTTCCTGACAGTAGAACTGTGGAAGCAAGTGGATTCACAGAAGATGCACAGTGAGCTGCAGAGTGACACAAGTGCAAACCAACTGCCACATTGACTCCTGTGTAAACAGTATTAGGCAGGTGGTCATAATGTTATGGCTGATCGGTGTAGCCTGGGCAGTCTCATGGCTACTGTATCAGTGACCATGCATATCCCTTGTGTCACACATTGTAGGCTATTGAAACGAAGCCTTTTCCCTGCTCTGCTGCCTCTGACAAATTAGACACCAATGCCGGACCTCAGTGGCAGTGTTAATGCCTCAGAAGCAAAGTCTCCTGAGGCCCCATCTCTTCTTCTACATAAAAAATGCATAAGGGCCTTCTATAAATACTGCACTGAAGTGTTTCATCTGGCAGAAAACCCCATGCTCCCTCCTGCTGTTAGCACAGAAGACAAGGTCCCTATCGTGAGCACTGATTCCTGAGGTTATATACTGACAGGATGGACAGAGAGACACTGCAGCTGTTTGGTTCCTGAGCATGGACCTCCTACTGTCCCCTTTTATTAAGTATATAAATCATAAAAAAGCAGCAGAGATGCTGTAATTTGTATTATCCCAGTCATTAAGATTTGATCATTTTCATTCCATAAAGTGGTCTGCAAGGCTGTACTATGGTACTGTAAAACTGTTTTACTTGCAATACATTAGTGCTGAGACATTATCATCAATTATTAGTTAGCCCTCATTGTATGGTAAGCTGAGAACACAATGTCCATGAGATCGAAGTATTATTGGAATGAAAAGCAGAGGCGGCAGCCGAACTCTGTTTCTCTGCTCATGCTTCCCTCTCCCTACTCGCTCTGTCTCTCTCAGTGCTGGACGACCATGTACCACTGTTTCCATAACAACGGCTGCCTGGCTGCTAGGTCAGGATGCTGCAGAGATGGCTGGGAGGACATCATAGTGTGTGTGAGTGAGTGTGTGTTAAGGAATGCTGTCAGACTGAAACTGCATATAAAATCACAATGGTCTATGAAGCAGCACTGATTGTACAAGTTGTGCTTCTTCCTATAGCTTGCAGTGATTAAAGACCTGTTTTCCCGATCTTAAAATTGATTTGTCAAGGTTCAGTGATACAATATATGAATATTGTTTTCACGGTGCTATGATCAAAATAATTTTGTTGTTCTTGTATTTGTTGAGGTCAAAGTGTGTTAACACAAGTGCTTGTCACTTACAGTACATGTCACATCTTGTAACTGTGCAGCAGTCAAACAGAAAAAAGCAGCTGCTGATGGCAGGAGTAGTAACCTGTGACACATTGGTGAACATGTCTGCAATGTTGTACAAATGTTAAGTGACAGCCCCACCCATATGTCTGTAAGGAAATGTTGCTATAGACTTCACAACCACATCTCTCTTAATGCAAGAAAAGTTACACTTAACAAAGATACATAAGTGTGTGATGCTCCGCTTCCTGTGTGCACGCTTCACCTCCCCTTTTGTTGTTGTTATGTTTCTGTAATCTCCTTCCCTTTCTCTGCAGCCACCCAGTACTTTCATGTTACACCTATTGATAGCTGTAGTAGTTTGATAACTGACTGGCTGACAGCAAATACTTTTTTAAATGTAGGCCTAGGCTACAGGTGCTTGTAGCTCTTACTGGATCACTAAATTGTTTCCAAAAAGTATGTTACATCACCTGAAATTACATCTCAACTCTATATAACAGCCATGCTCACCCAGTCTCAGAGAGAACTCATAGAACCTCTTCAGCTTGGCCACCAGTGGGCAGACTGCATTCCAGGCCTTCTCCTGAAGAGCGAGGTCGCCTGGGTTCTGGATGGCCTGCAGGTGAAGAACACAGGCAGAAGCACAGATGGTAACTTGAGGTTTCACAGAGTTTTATTGAATGTCATTTACCAGAAAAACCTAATTTAGTTTCATAAAGTATGTTTCAGATACACAATAACCACTTATTGACATATAACTGTATTTTCACTGTAATATTGTAATAAATTATTAGTTCTATCTATCTATCTATCTATCTATCTATCTATCTATCTATCTTTTTTGTGTTTTTGGTAGGTTAGGTTTGAACTCTGTGCATTGAATAATAGGCTATATCAGTATTTAACCTAAAATATTCCTATATATCCAAAGTGGTTTGCAGAAACATTTCAGCACCATTTGCAGGTGAGCAATACTGGAAGAAAATAAGACAGCTGAATTATAGTTAAAGTAACTGAGGCTGCTACAGTAAGTGACTGTGAGGTTGAGAAGCAAGATGCAGAAACACTTCAGTACTATTTGTTAACGATTAGAGCAGTGCCAACAGGTGAACAGTCAGCAGTGATTGCTAATACTGCAGAGGAAACTGGCTTGCAGTGATGTGATGCTGAGAAAAAGCTGCATCTGAACATGCTTTAATGTAGCTGCTATTCATCAAGTCCAGCATATCAGCCTTCTAATGCACAATATTTATACCTCTACCATGACATTACCGCCAAAAACAACATATTGCATGAAAAGGTTGTTTGAAAATATACCTTCACACATTTTTGTCTCTGCCTATATTTAGTGCATACTGCATGGTAAACTACATGTTGGAATTTCACCCTGGCAGGCCATGTGAATCACACACAAGCGTTATTTTTCCACCCGGCGCTGTGGCTTGCCCATTTATTGGTGCTCAGCACTTATCAGCTGCTTTGTGCTCACTTCTCGTATCTCCTGGCCTGCGCCATTATAGGACTGCAGCTCGGCTAAGATCCCATGAGCCTCCTCCAGCACAGCGCTGACCTGGTTCCACACGGCTGTCTCTGCCTCTGTAGGCTGGGCATCTAGAAGGGGAGGAAGAAATGGGGAGAGAAAGAGGAAGAGAGGAGGAAAGAGAGAGAGATGGAAGTGAAAATGTGATGTAAGGTGTGGGTAGAGATGAAAATAGGAAGGTGGCAGAGAGTGAAAATGAGAGAAGATTTGAGAAGAAAAGGAGGTTAGTGACAAAGAGCTGAAAAGATGGTAATGTAGAAGGCTAGATAAAAACCTGAGCTAAATGATTAGTTCATCAGTCACTAGTATGGACAATCATACACATCTGGTCAAAATATGGCCAGTTAATAAATGATCCAATTCAATAATCAGAGAATAATAAAATGGAGACCTGCAAGCCATGCTCCATCACACAGCAAGGTTTGATTACAACCTGTGTTCACCCAGCGAGGACCAGAAGATGATGGGTCTGGTTCGCTTCAGGAATTCATTTGGATGAGGATGTCACAGTTTAACATTTTGATGGTTGTCAGACACAGTGAAAGTGCCTGGATGCAACACCTGGACAATGAGTCTTGGACTATAACTGTCTCTACTGTCTATTCAGCAAGGATTCACAAAGGCTTGGATAGGTGTAACTGCCACATGAGAATGCTGTAATAGTCATATCCATCTTTTTCTTACTTTTGATTTCCCCCTCCACGTCTGTGAGTGCGTAAAGACATTTTTTTCCCTTGAAGTTTTATTGTGAGAAATGTTAAAACAAACAAACAGAAGAAAGAACAACTTTGGGGGTGCTCGCTTTTTCTCTTTCTCTGTTTCACATGTACACTGAACAGTGTGCATACTGTTAAAACCCAGTGTTTTGCCATAGGGTACCTCCTAGTCACTGTTCTGCTTTGTTTGCCCACGTGACTTGCTGCATGCAGTGAGGAGGAATTAGGTGTTTGTGGTGCACAATTTAGGATGTGTCCCCTTGAGTCATCATTGTCTTTAGTTTTAGTTTTATTTTTCAAGCTATCCGTCTCGATATTTGACTTAGGTATAAAGTGAGAGTGGGTGTGTGCCCAAGCAGCTCTCTACATGTGGTAGCACCACTGATTATATTTGCACCCTGAGGCTTTGCCTCCCTGCAAAGAAGTAGTAATCATGGAATATTTGCTACCCTACTTGCATACTGGCTGCCACAGTAAGCACAACAAGCACTGCTGCTTTATTGCTATAACCTAACGTACTCCAGCTTTCTTGTGGTAAGCAACAGAATATTTTGTTTACTAGGTAATACTTTAAATCAGCATAGAATATACTGTACTCCAGGTGTTTCATGTATAGTGTGCATTTGGGGGCAACAGTGGTGCGGTGGGTAGAGCAGTTGTCTCCCAAACGGAATGTTGAAGGTTCGACTCTCGGTGCCTGTAGTCCACATGTCGAAGAATCCTTGGGCAAAACACTGAACCCCCAAGTTGCCCATGATGGCGGTGTATATACACACAGCGGCCTGGGGCCCCTCGGCTCCAAACAAAATTTTGTTGTATGTGTTACATCGACAATAAAATAAAGCTTCTTGTTGAATTAGATGAAAAGTTTGACTCTCATATTTTTACATATCTATAGTACATCTCACCAAGAAACCTACAGAAAGTAGAAGAACCTGGAAGAATGTCAAGCTATTTCTTTAAGAAATTTTAAGGAATCAGAGTTTTTATTTAACACACGAGCATGAAACTTTACCTGTACGATTTGACATGGTGGGCACTTGCTAAGATGCACAGATAACTACTTGCATTATGTGACATAGAAGCTTTAAATAAGAATTTATCCACATGTATGTAATTTGTCATCAAATTTACTCCTGATCCTCCACCAGGCATTAACAAGATGTAATGAGGAGCCATCAACCATAAATAGCTTCATGAATATAGAGTTTAAACCAAACTGCTGTGTGACAGAGGTGACTGTGTCTCTGGGTTGAGAAGGAGAGCTCACAGATGGCACAGCAGTGGCTGAGGAGGAGGGTGTGTTTGAAGCTGCCATGCCTGAGTCTGATTCACTGTGCTTGATTTTGAAGTAAAGTGAATCACAGGCATAATAAATGAAGGGGAAATTTAACCTAGTTGACAGCTGATGTCACTTGCCAGAAGTAAGCTCTCTCTGCTGTAAAACACAGTCAGTAAATAAGGAGGAGGAAGCCAGCTGTTAAAGGGAGAAAGTGATTGAGAAGGGGCAGATTATGTTGGGATACAATGCAAAATATCTCTCCATCTTAACAATTCAATTATTCTCATAATCAGTCTTAAAATCTTCACAGTTTTTTTTTTTTGCTAAATAATAGTCTTTTCCAGTGCTAGCAGTATTTAACCAGGCTACTCCATGTTTAGTGCTTACAGCAAAGTGCTAGTTCATTAAAGATGAGGTGGTGAATATTTTAAATATTGCTAAACATCTACTAATTATCAGCACTTTACTGTGAAAATATTAGCATGCAGAGCTTAGCATTAAGCATTAAGGTTCTCAGAGCTGCTAGCATGGTTTTTGTTAATCATTCTGGCAAATTCATTTACTTGTTGCAAAATCACAGAAGATTTTAACACTAAGTAATACAATTAAATGAGTTGTTAAGATGGATGCTTTCATGGTTCAAAGTTAAGAATTCAGTGACTGGGTAAATGAGAAGAGGAGTTATAGAGGTGGCATCATTCAGCAACCTCTTTCACAGGTTTTCTTTCTTTCAGTTTCTCTTTATCAATCCCACTCTCTTAAACACACTCGTAGATAGGTCAGACACACAATAGGTCACACAACAAGGGATGAGGAGATGAGGAGATGGAGGGATGATTATGGATTTGTCAGTTATCATCATTCTCGAGCAACAGGGACCCACACAGGACTGGCATTTGCTATTTATTTCTCCTGTTTTTGCAGTTTAGGAGCTGAGATTAAAGCATTATTATTGCCATTGTGCTACAGCATCGCCATGCCATTGTGCATCTATCTGCATCTAATAAGATATGAATAAGACTCTTTAGAAATAAGCCAAATGACTTTTAAATGCCAGTCCCTGGAGTAGAAATCAAAAGCTAAAGAAGAGGGTGAAGAGGAGAAGAGCTGAGGAGGGGGACAAGGGTAACAAGGATAAAGATGACACAATGGTCGCTACGTTCAGTGGAATGAGGAAGGAAGAGTAAAGGCAACATAGAGAAAGGGATAACTGAAAAAAATAAGAAGCAGATGGTCTCACGTTCAAAGTCAAGGAAAACTATTGGGCCATGCTCAAGTTCGGTGCAAGCCAGCACTTTCAGGAGGTTTCCCATGAGCCCCCTGGAACAGAGAGAGGGGAGAAGTCTGTGGGTGATGAGGGGATGGGTGTCAGGGTCGTGCACATGTACCTGTATGTGTGAGAAAGTGAGCTGGATGTGTGTGTGTGTGTGTGTGTGCATGGTGTGTGTGTGTGTGTGCATGGTGTGTGAGAGTTGAAGGTGCCATGGTGAGGGACTGGATGATGGGGTTGTTGGAATGGGTGGAGGTATGTCCTGGGTGAAGCATGGCAACATGGACACAGAGCCGCTTTAGTCCCACTCCTGTGGTGTAATTTATAATTTGCTCTAAATGTAAAAACTCCTTGATTTGGTGGCACTAATGATAGCAGTCCTTGATATTAAATTTTAGTTGTTACAGAGAATGTGTTTGAAAACAGAGGAGAGAAATCAAATTACAGTAAAATCAAAATTTTATGTTTAAAAAACTATAATTACAAAACTACTCCATTTTGGAAAAGTCGTGAAATTACAGTGGAACCTCGGTTTTCGTACGCCCTACTTTTTGTACAATTCAGTTTGCAATGACTTTTTTTGTCAAAATTTTGTCCAAGTTTTCGTACAGTTGATTGGTCGGTTCAACGTCATTAGTCCGTACCAAACTCGTCCGCCTGCCCGTGTGACTCTGCCACTTATTTCCCTGAAGAAATGAGTGAAGGGAAGTAACCACAGATTGGGCCTTGATACATGAAGTCCTTATGGAGGGGGATTCCCCTTCCAAACAATAACCTCTCCTCCTCCCTCTCCCCTCCTCACTGTCTTCCATACGCCAACAGGAGTCTTCAATAAAGGTAAAAGTGATATTAAATGTTCATTTATTCATTTCATTAGTCACTTATATTTATTTCTCATTGTGTTCTGTATGTAAAAATATAGTTATTCTCTATAAAATGTATTTTTGGTAGTATGTTTGGGTGTCTGGAACGGATTAATTGGATTTACATTGTTTCTTATGGGAAATATTGCTTCAGTTTTCGTGCGATTCGGTTTTCATCGGATTTTTCCAACGGATTAATCACGAAAACCGAGGTTCCACTGTATATAAGAAAATATTTCAAAAGGAACTGAGCAAAATCTCTCAAGGATCAAATCCAGAAAAAAATGACATTGAAAGGGAAAACTAGTCTGAAAAATGGTCTCATACTGTATGAAAAACATTTAAGTCAGTTTTAACTTTACTCTTACTGGGAAGTTATTTGAGGACAGCACTGTTTGAAAAGTAATAAACTAAACTAAACTATAAAATAAAATAAAATGAGTGTTCTGTGAAAATACACCTAGTTTTAATTTACACTGAGTTGTTGGCCTCATTGCTATTATCTATGTACCATTTTATTTGTACCTATGCACCATATATTTAGACCATCATTAAATAGAATATCTTTCAACACCATAAATCACTGAGAGTGGGACTAGAGAGCATCTGATGATGACAAACCACACCCACAACAGCACTCCATCACAACATCAACAACTCAGCAACTCACATCCAAATACACCTCCCCTGACCCGCCGACATCCCACTGAACACCTCTGCTCCACGCACACATGCACTCACATTTCAAGCACACAGACATGTGGACACACCCCAGTGCTCACTTACTTTCAAAGTCCAGGAAAAAATGCGGACAGTTCTCTAAATCCTTGCCAAGGACCTTAATGAGGTTCCCCATGGCTGGCGACCTGGACAGGAGGAAACAACAAAACGCATACAGTACGCAGAACCTGGCAACCTGCATGAAAATCCACAACATGCACATGGAGAACACGGCAGGTTGTGACTGTTTTAGTTTTTCACCAATCTGCAGTTGCCTAATTACCTCTTCTTTCTTTCCTCCTCCATCCGTCTGTCTAAGCAATATGTCCGGAGCAAAGTCAGACAGTCCAGTCATAAATGACACTGACCACAGTTTGCATCCCATACACAGCATACACTGTATTTGATTAGAGGGGGCCTAAATCCAGTGATGAATCATTTATGCTTACTCATTGTAAGTCACTAGAGCGGAGTAGTGGTTTTAATCCATTTACATTACTATAGTAACCTAATAAAAGCCTGCTATGTACAGGATACTTTTGTCCAATGCTTGTCATGTACAGCAGTCTATAGATACAGTACATTATGACAGGCTCTCGCTTCATACCCAAAGCCAAGATTCCAGTACTGGATAAAACCAATTAGATTATACTGTATGTCAGACTGGGCAGGATGTACAGGGTTACATGCTGGTATGTTCATATACAGCACCAGACAAAGCAACATACAAATCAGGACATATGGTTTCAGCCTCTTCACTCCCATTATGTCAAACCAAATGTTCAAAATAGGGACTAGCAACATTCTGATGCAAAATATGCAAAACTTGGTTTCAGTTAAATTACAAGTGATATAAGGCCAATACTTTTCAATATTCCAAACAGCTACAGGGGAGCTATGATTTAAGAGGTAAATGTATCATTAGTATGCTAATTTTAAATACATTTTTTGTAATCACCAAAGAGTTTGTTAAAATTGTAGGCATTTCTATTTATTACTTTCTAGCTGCTTAATCACAGATATGTGTGAAAACAATTTTTAATGGTAAATTATTGCTATAAATAATGTGTGAATTCTCTGAAATAATACTTGTGGTGTCAAACCAGTCTGAACTATAGTTCAAACCCACAGAACTTTATTTTGAAATGCAGTAGAGACACCAAAATTAACAAAAATGCCAGATATGTCAGGCTGAAATTTGGGGAGCTATGTGTAAAATGATGCGTAATGTGGGTAAAATGATCCTATTCAGTGGTATGGCCATAAAAGATGAAGTTGAGTTTGTTATAATTTACTGAATGCAACATTTTACAAGTTCAGTGATGAGCTAGAACAACAAACACTGATAAAGATATCATCTGCCTTAAATATGCAGCGCTTAAAGAAAAAATTAAGGATAATGGATGCTAAGGGGTCAAAGAGGGAGTGGACTGAGAAGCCACATGTGGACCTGTGCGTGCATAAAACACATGGAATAAACAAAAAGACCATGTGAAATCTAATAGTCAAAAATGACTCTCAGCTGTGCAAGTATGAAAGCTTCCCTCCTTAACCATCTTTCCCCCTCTCACTCATAGAAAGGCTTCTTTAACAGAAAGTAGACAGCTGCCAAGTTTCACTTCCTTTGCTGTACCCTTTGTGTTTATGTGCTATGTTAGCACGCACTGGACGCCCAAGTTTCCCCCTGCAAGTGTGATTTATGGTCCGGTATTAGCATGTTTACGAGACGCCACCACCCTTCAAAAGGAGCCTGGCCTTTTCATTGTTATTCAGCAGTAACTGGTGTTGCAATGCAGCACTAAGGTACAGATGGACAAGGATTAGAGTTACACTGTCCAGCTGCAGTTTCAGTTTTAAATGACATCTACTGTACTATATTTCTACTCTATCTACAAAATCTGCTTGGAGGCTAAGAAAAAGAGCTGCATGCTTAGTCACTGCTACAACCTAAAACAAACCTAGTCTCTTCTTGATTTTTAGACCACCTGCTCCAAGATACACACTAATCTGATGCTATGAATATATGAATAACAGATTCATATCTTCAGCCTGACAAGGTGACTGCACAGGCAAAGTAAAACTGAGATTCCTATTGGAGTCTGTATGAAGGAGTGAGAGCTTTTTGACATACACGCAGGTGTGTGTTAGAGGTAGCCCTACACCAGCCACACATACATTAATATATGTACTGTACATCTGGAGCAGCATGTGGTCCATCCTGGGAGCAGAGCTTGACTGATGGTTGCCAGGATACTGTTGGCCTGGTAATATCGTCTGCTCGTCTCAACAGAAGATGCAGGAGGAGAAAAAGCACCCAGTTCGCTCACACACTGGGTCAGTAGTTTACAGCACTGAGCTGATACATCAGGCTTTATTACTTTACTATAGCAACCATTCTGTAAGAGCACATATTGTGCACACAAAGATGGAGTTCACAGACCCTTAAAACCAGGAAATCAAGAAACTACCCAGCAACTTCTTACAGATCTGTCTTCTTACCCTTGTTTCCTATGAGCGTTTTGCCTCTTCCCTTTCCTTTAGCCCTTCGTTTTGTCTCCTGTTGTCCTCCTGTCCTCGTTCTCTATGATTTGTGAAATTGTTGCTGTGAGTAAATTCCAACTCTAAGCAAAAACTAAAGTTCCACAGTGGCACTGGTTGCCACTCTTTTCTTTTCTTAAAGCCTGATGTAAACTTTTGTTCTTGCTCTTTCTCAGTCTGTCTCTCTCTGCGTATCTCTGTCCACTTGACACTTCTCTTTTTCAGCCATCTATTTAAAGACCTGTGGTTTTCTCTATCTGGTATGTGTTCTAGATGCTGCTCTGCCTTTTTTTCAAGCTTGTTGGTAAAACAGGATGCTCTTCTGGGCAAGGTTGCTGGTGCAAAAAGCATCCACTAAAATATGTTCACGTATTTAGAGTTCAGTTTTGCCTTTCTCTGCCTTTATTGTCCTGATGTGTTTTTGTATCTTTTTAGTTCATACACAAATAGAGAAGACTCCTTCTCTCTTTTAGTTTCTGACATCAGAATGGGTTCCTCAAAAATATCCCCTACAGCTTTCTTCTCTGCCTCACTTCTCTGTTTCACCACTCCACAGCACTTGCTCAGCTCCACTGGCCCTGTATTCTCACAGCATATCCCTGTCATGGTGCCATTCGGTCTCGCTGGTGGCCCTTAGGAGCAAACAAGTCTAAGTGGCATAATGTAAATAAAAGTCATGGAGTGCAAACACACATTTGCTTTTAAACTTGCAGATTGGCATTCATAATGTACATTACATTAAAGCCATTACATTTATCACAAGCACACAGTTCAATCATTAAAATGGCATTTTGTGAAGTAGGAAGTGTGTTTGGTGGCCTCTGCTTGCAGTTTCAGTTCCATGCAAACACATTTAATGTTTGCCGTCAGCCAGCATGAAAGTGGAGCAAAGTGCTTCTCTTATGCAATTGCACAGATCTCATTTGTAGTCCAGTAAAAGAACCCAAACCAAGGGGCTCCTCAAGTCTTAATAAAGACATAGCTCAACTCCCACATGGCGGCTGAAAAGCAAACCTGGTTCAGACTGGACGCCGAGAGGTAGAACGAGGCTTCCCAGTCTCCTTTGAGTTCTCACTGAAAGATTCCTCCTGTTGCAGCCCAGGAACTTCATCAGTGTGGATTTAGTTAGCACAGAAACAGCACTGCTTGTCTGTGCCAAGTCTAAGCTCTATCAGCTCACAAATAATACCATCTGAACTCTCTTATCCAGCTGTGTATCTTTCTCTCTGCCTTGAACCACGATGACTTCTTTTTCTGTCACACACTGTTTTCAGTGGCCTGGGAAGCAAACCCTTTCAACACTCTACTGTATACAAAGCCTGCAGCAATAGTACTCTTCCAGCTCTCATCTCTCTTCCCTATCCATTCCCTTTTCCTCACTCCTGAACCATCCATCTGTCGCTCCTTTTTCTGACTCACCCATATGGTGTTTCTCTGCCGTGTCTTTATTTTTCAACTACCATTCAATTTTTTTTCTCTCCACCTTTTTTCATCCCTCATTTTGCATTCCTACCTTCACTTGTGTTTATCCCTCTGGAACACTTCACTGCATCAACCAGGGCTTGTCAGCTCCACACAGTGGTTACAGCATCAGCACCCACCACCTAACAAAAGGACAGACAGATAGACAGGTAGAAAGAAAAATTTACATAAAATTCAACATCCTATAGCTTCAGTATTTGACAATTTGGGATGAGAATGTGTTGTCAGGACAGTGTTCAGAAAAACAGGGATCAATGACTTTTGGTTTAAAGATGCACAGAGTGTCAGGGTCGCTCCATTTTGCCTGCACTCTCTCACCTCCACACACCTGCCAGCTATCCTCATCATCACCACCTGTTGTCTATCCTGCAATTACCTGCCTCCTATATCTACCCTGCCTTCCTACCGGCTCATTGCCAGTTCATTGTTTGTTCCCAAGCAGACGACTAGTGCCGTTCCACCCTGTTACTCTCTTTATGTACATTCAGTTCAAGTTTGCCTCCTTTATTCTCTTAGCCTTCTCCTCGCCTATTCCAGATGTCAGCTCCCTTTTTTGGACTATTAGCCTCCACATGAAGCTGTCATCCTCTGACCAACACCCATCGTTACCCCTCGGACTACATCATCCACCATGTCGGTGCTCTCCTATCCTGTTTTCTACCTGCTCATCGTGTTCTCCTGCCTGTTCTTCTGCCTCAACCATCTCTACCTTGACCAGTCAGTGAGTGACCCTCATGCTCCACAGCTCAACCCTGCGATGGTCTTTATCATCTTGGCCTAAAATAAATACCTAATACCCTCTCAGGTTGAGAGGTACCGGCTAGATATAGTCGGGCTCACCTCCACACATAGCTTGGGCTCTGGAACCTTACTCCTCGAGAGAGGCTGGAATGGCTAATCATGTAGGTCACACCAGCTTGTGTGGCGTGCGGCCATAACACAGAGTCAGTAAGGGCAAAGAACGGCACGCTTGGGTAAAAAAAAAAAAAAAAAAAAAGAATAATGTGCACAAAGGGCAAATAAACATAGACCAGAACTAGTTTGCCTTCACTAGCGTTTTAGGTTATGATAGACTTTTAGATGGCGCCGACAACAATGGCAGCCCTGGCTACATACTCTCCCCCCCTGCTGTGGGGAGCCATCAACTGGTAGATGATCTGAATGCATTCTACTGCAGGTTTGACAATCACCACCCTTCCTCCTTGCCCCCCACCTCTAATGATCTGTGAAAAGGATGTGTGTGGCCTCTTTAAAAAAACAAAGGATCAGAAAGGCACCAGGTCCAGACAACCTGACCCCCTCCTGCCTGAAAGTGTGTGCTGATCAGCTGGCCCCCATCTTCACACTTGTCTTCAACAGGTCACTGGAGCTGTGTGAAATCCCCTTTGGCTTCAAGTGCTCCACCATCATCCCAGTCACCAAGAAAGCCTCCATCAGAGGACTGAATGGCTATAGACCTGTTGCCCTGACATCTGTAGTTATGAAGTCCTTTAAAATACTGGTGTTGGCCATGCTAGACCCCTTGCAGTTCGCCTACCGGGCAAACAGGTCACTGGATGATGCAGTTAACATGACACTGCATTACATCCTGCAACACCTCGACTCCCCAGGGACCTATGCACGGGCCCTCTTTGTGGACTTCAGCTCCACATTCAACACCATCATCCCGGACATCCTCCACTCCAAACTGACCCAGCTCACTATGCCTGCCCCCACCTGTCAGTGGATCACTAGCTTTTTGACAGACAGGAAGCAGCAGGTGAGGCTGGGGAAAACGACAATCAGCACAGGCATCCCCCAGGGATGTGTGCTCTCCCCTCTGCTGTTTTCACTCTACACCAATGACTGCATCTCGAAGGACCCCTCTGTCAAGCTCCTTAAGTTTGCAGATGACATAAGGGTCATTAGTCTTTTTATTAGTCTGCAATTATTTTTGACAACTTGGAGACAGAAGTAAGTAGCTGTTATTAAGCTAACAGCTAATATTATTATCAATACAGTGGTGTGAAAAAGTGTTTGCCCCCTTACTGATTTCTTATCTTTTTGCATGTTTGTCACACTGTAATGTTTCAGATTGTCAAACAAATTTATATATTAGTCAAAGATAACACAAGTAAACACATCATGCAGGTACACATGTAACAGATACAGGGGAATGTTAGTGTTTATTTTACATTGTGCTGGTGTCGACTAATGAAGTTCAATATTCATTCTAATGCCCAGTTTGTGCTCTGTTTGGACATTGCTAACGCCTCAGAAGAATATCTGGCTCTTTAGTTGCTAAATGCTATACCATAGCTAGCTGCTAACTGTGTCTGTGCCTCACATCTGCAGGGACAGGTCAGCTAGTGGTGCCTAGAGCTCAAACTAAACAAGGTGAAAGTGCTTTTAGTTGTTAAAACTAAGCTAAAGACATTTCTTTTTTCCAATGCTTTTAATTAATGCACCTCAACTCCACCCAACTGTGCACTTTACCTGCTTGTATTTTTGATTTTACTTTTCTTTCATTAACACAATGGCTCATTACATTTACTTTGCATTTATGTTTTAATCTAATTTGCATTTTAATGTGCATTGTGTGCACTTTGAATTGCCTTTGTGTATGAAAATGTGCCAAGCCTGCCTTGCCTTTGTGCTAATTCTGGACATATAGTGGGGTTTTAAAACTTTTTATCTTAAGCCGCTTGCCTGCTGTGGCCAAAAACAATGCTATGAGAGTAGTTTGAGTGAACAAGATGGGCCAGAAAGCCAATGCAACAAGCTGAAACAAGTTAAAGCTCTGCAGCACTGAGGGGAACTGCAGAACTGGATCATAATTCTGTGGGTTAGGGTTAGGTATAAGGGTCAGGGTTTGTCACTATAAACAAGCCTTTTCATATAAGGAATTTGGTCACTTATTATTATACAAATATTGATTATTATAGCCATTTAAAACATCCCATGATGGAGTGATATAAGGTCCCTACCTACACAGCAGTTCATCGATTATGGTCAACATTACCCAAAAGCTAATATAGTCTAATATAAAAACCTAGAAGTTTGCAGTTCAATAATGGACTATGCTTGTTAAGCTTATCTTATTCATTATGCATCTCCCACAGTTCCTGCATTGTGTTACCCACAGACTGGTGTAACTATTAACACTACTGCTGCTGCCCTTGCATCATTGAATCTCATTGGGAGAGAGGCAGACAGGAGCAAGGCAGAGGCCTTTGAAGAATAGTTGCCAGGGAAACACTGCCTCTTATTCTCATGGCAACAAATAGCCAGCTACTGTTCTCTGTGATCAGTGAGGTGGATTGGATGGATGGATGGACTATACTTTCCTTAAAGTGACTTTGCTAGTTTCACAGGGCTTTGTAATTTCCTTTTTTTTTGTATAAATTGGTTATGAGCTGTGATCTGATCTTCACCAAAGTCACACATATCAACAAACAAGCTATGATAAAACACAGTCATGATATTTCATGTCTTTATTGGACACACCTATTAAACATACAAACTGATGATGGAAAAAGTAATGGCAATAGTGTTTTAATAACTGGCTGAACCACCTTTGGCAGAAATATCCTCAAGCAAGTGTTTCCTGTAACCGTGGATTAAACCAACATTCAGGAGGAAGTCTGGACCATTCTTCCTCACAGAACTGCCTCAGCTCAGCCATATTTTTAGGACATCTGGTGTGAACAGCTCTCTTGATGTCATTCCACAGCAGCTCTATTGGGCTGAGGTCTGGGCTCTGACTGGGCCACTCCAAAAGGTGAATGTTGTGTTTCCAAAGCCATTCTGTAGTAAATTTACTTTGATGTTTAGGGTCATTGTCCTGCTGCATCACTCAGCTTGTTCTGAGCTTCATCTTGCCAACAGCCACCCTGACATTATCCTGTAGGATACCTTGATAAACCTGGGAATTCATTCTCCCCTCCACAATGGCAAACAGTCCATGCACCCCAAATCATGATGCTCACTCCACTGTACTTCACTGTTGGCATGATGTTTTCATGTTGGTATGCAGTTTTATTTTTACACCATACGTAGTGCTGTGTGTTCTTCCCAAACAATTCTATCTTTGTTTCATCTGTCCACAGGACATTTTCCTAGTATTGTTGTGGAGCATCAAGGTGGTCTTTAGTAAACGTGAGGCATGCTGCAATGTTGCTTGTGGAGAGCAACGGCTTCCTCTGTCGTGTCCTGCCATGAATGCCATGCCTGTTCAATATGGTGAGTATGGCTGACTCATGAAAAGAGATGTCAGCCAACTCTAGTGAATCAGTTAAGTCTTTAGCTGTTAAACTACGGTTCTTTTTTTACCTCACTGAGCATTCTGCATTGTGCCTTTCAAGCGTTCTTGGCTGGGCTGCCACTTCTATGGAGAGTAGCCACAATACCAAGTTGTCTCAATTTATAGATAGTATGTTTATCTGTAGGCTGATGAATATCTAGTCTCTGAGATGACTTCGTAACCCTTTCCAGCACATGCAAAACAGCGGCTCTTGATCATAGGTCTTCTGAGATCTCTTGTGTATGAGGCATGGCTCATATCAGCTGATGCTGCTTGTGAATAGCACACTGACACTGTTTGAGTGTTTTATAAATGAAGGTAGTTCTAAACCACACCTCTATTCTCATTTCATTTATTGGACTCCAGGTTTGCTAACACCTGACTCCAGTTAACCTTTAGTGACATCAGAAGCCTAGGGCCCTATCTTGCAATAAACGCATTGCATGCAACATGGGTAGTGCATCTGTGTTTCCTAATTTCCTACCTGTGCAATTACCATTTTCATGACATGTTCATCACGTTGCCTTTTTACCAAGCAGCAGTAAATTTTGTGCCGACAGGTGTGTGCAGATGAAAATGGGGTGTGTCCAGGTAAATTCTGGATGCGTTGGTATCATGAGGGTCCACAAAATGACTGCATCACTGACCAGCAAAACCAGGTCTGTGGTCAGCAGTCAAATCACCTTTATAATACCATAATGGGTGCCTTGGCCATGTTGTGATGCTCATGCTCTGTGCTTGTTATACCCTGGGATCCAGATCTATTCCTCAAGAGGAAAATTTTACTGATGTCCAACCTGACAAGTCCACCAGTATGCTAGCAATCTGCTAAACATTCAAACTCAAACGTTTCTTAAAGGAGGTTACACACTGACTGGATAATGCATGTTATGCCCAAAACACACTGCTGTGTTAATCAGGAGATCAAGTACAGTCCTTTTGCTACTTAAACGTGCACTTGAATAGTTTTTCCTTGTCATAAAATTACTGAAATGAAAATGGAGGCCTTGGTGAGGCCATGGAGAGGGACTATCGGTCAGCCTCGAAGAAATTCTGGCAAACCGTCTGTCGCCTCAGGAGGGGGAAGCAGTGCCCTGCCAAAACTGTTTACAGTGGAGGTGGGAAGCTGTTGACATCAACATCGTCGGACGGTGGAAGGAATACTTCAAGGATCTCCTCAACCCCAGTGTCATGTCTTCCAATGAGGAAGCAGAGCCCGGGGGCTCGGAGGTAAACTCGTCCATCGCCCAAGCTGAAGTCACCGAGGTAGTTGAGAAGCTTCTTGGTGGCAAGGCACCAGGGGTGGATGAGATTCGCCCTGAGTGCCTTAAGTCTCTGGATGTTGTGGGGCTGTCTTGGCTGACATGCCTCTGCAACATCACGTGGCGGTTGGGGACAGTGTCTCTGGATTGGCAGACTGGGGTTGTGGTCCCTCTTTTCAACAAGGGGGACCGGAGGATGTGCTCCAATTACAGGGGGATCACACTCCTCAGCGGGGTGCTCCCTTAGAGATAGGGTGAGGAGCTTGGTCACCCGGGATGAGCTCAGAGTAGAACCGCTGCTCCTCCACATGGAGAGGAGCCAGCTGACGTGGCTCAGGCATCTGTTTTGGATGTCTCCTGGGCACCTTCCTGGGGAGGTGTTCCGGGCATGCCCCACCAAGAGGAGGCTCCGGGGAAGACCCAGGACACGCTCGAGGGGACTATGTCTCTTGGCTGGCCTGGGAACGCCCCGGGATCCCACCAGAGGACCTGGAGGAAGTGTCTAGGGAGAGTCTGGGCATCTCTGCTTAGACTGCTGCCCCCGCGACTCGGTTCCGGATAAGGGGAGGAAGATGGATGGATGGATGAAACATGGACACACACAAACATCACTTGCGCTCATACAACTTGATGAGACGTTGTGGATACTCAAAATAGGGCCTAGTGCTGCCCTTACTTTTTCAGCCATCACTTTGTATGTTTAATGGGTGTGTTCAGTAAAGATATGAAAGATCAGGGCTGTTTGTGTTTTATTTGTGTTTGTTAATATCTGTGACTTTGATGAAGATCAGATCACATTTCATGACCAATTTATGCAAAAAACCAGGGAATTGCAAACAGTGCCATTTTTTGTGCAACTGTACATGAGTTTCATTTTGACTGTGTTGCCTTCACATAAATTGCCTAATGCCAACTGAGCTCTCAAGCATTTCACCAGACATAGTGAGGTCAAGAGAGATGAAGACTTTAATTATGAAATACTTGTGGACAGGGCAAACGTAGTAAGCAAGTCTTTTTAGTGATATTACTCTTTCTACCTGACTCTGACTTTATTTATTAGAGTCTGTCAACAACAAAAGGCCCTCAGAAATTCGTAATTTTCTCATATTTCAAACTACAAAGTAGGCTACTTGTCTTAGGTACAGCCTACCACTAATGGAAAAACTAGCACTTTGCTGCTGTTGCCAAAACCATTAATAGTTTTATAAAATCAAATTGAGAGCAGATATCTAATTTTACTCCAGCTTCAGGGCCCTGACTAATGGATTACTATTTTCATTTCTCCTAATTATTTGAGTGCTTTAAGTTATTTGGGCTCCAAGTCACCTGTTTGCTTCCTCAGCACTGCTTAATCTGCACATAAACTTCAGTTCCTAGTGCTGTACTTGCTATATTCATTTTGGTCTCATCTAGTTAATCACAATTAATCCTTGAAGCTACTCAGTTTTGATATATCTTTGATAAGTGGTTATAACAACAAAAACTTTGATTTGTTTCGTGGATGGCAAATGAATGAAAAACCAATCATAAAGCTTCTTAGTAAAGTGTTGGTCCACCACAGCTTTCCATAATAAGGATAATCACCTTTATTTGGCCAAGTATGTTACACACAAGGAATTTCTTTTCAGTACAGAACTAAGGCAGCCATCTGCCTAGCCAGCTCACACCGATGGCTGAACCACATTCACCATAACCATCTAAATGCTCCTTGGAATAGGTTTTTGAACTCTAAAAAGAGATGAACAACATTCTTATTTTACATAAGATATTTCTCCTTTTCTTGTTTTGATGATGGGAGATGAAAGTGCCGTCTAACATATCATACCAAAATCTCACACAGCTGTTGAACTTAGTTGAGATCTGGTGTCTTTAAAAGCCATAACCATAAACTGCATATAAAAATGGACCACACTTCACCACTTTCCTGCCTTCCTTCCTTCCTACCTGTAAAAGTGAAGCCAAAATATCACCAGTACAGGGGTGGCCATCTTGTTTTCATGATGCATTTTGAAAACAAGTTTCTGTGCAGTAGTGACCAAAGGTGGAGCCAGTGTATCAGACCACCAATCAAAGCTGTCAAATCATCTGAAATACATCAACCCATCCATCCATTATCTATACTGCTTATTCCCGAATAGGGTCAGAGGGGAGCTGGAGCCAATCCCAGATGACATTGGGCAAGAGGCAGGGTACACCCTGGACAGGGCGCCAGTCTATCACAGGGCTGACACTGAGAGACAAACAACCACACACACACACACACACCCCTAGGGGAAATTTAGAGTCAACAATCAACCTAAGCCGCATGTCTTTGGACTGTGGGAGGAAGCTGGAGTGCCCAGAGAAAACTGCACAGAACCTGGAACCTTCTTACTGTGAAGCAACAGTGCTAATCACTGCATCACCATGCCACTCCTGAAATACACCCCTTTATATAATCAAATGACTTATTAAAAACACACATCAGAAAAATGACAACTTTACACACATCAGGATGAAAATATCTATGTAAAATTACAGAATTCACCTTTTGGAAAAATTTATTTGTACTATAAATTTTTTTGTTTAGCTCATTTTCCATTCATTAACATGGGTGGGGCCTCACTTCTGAGAGCTGGCACACCATCCATCTTGGTATACATTCTATGGCCACAACACATGATTCATATAATTTTCATCAATTCATTCAGTGAAAACTTTTGTTTCTTTGTTCAGAATTTGTTGTTCCTGCTCAGATCTAGCCAGGTTTTTCCTTTAATTTGTTACAAGCCTGTGTGAACAAAGTTTTTTTTAGTATTTAAAGTTAAAACTAATCAATCATGTTCCAGGAAGACTTTCATATTGATGCTGCCACTTGATGAGCCCTGTCATGAATCAGTATCATGCTAATCAAATAAGACTAGTCAGCAGTCTCTAGAGAGCAGGCACTGTAAAAGAAGCTTAACCAACTGAAGAGGACAGTTTTTACATGTAGTTGTTTTTTCAGTGACTGTGTGTATTTCAGACAGATGGTAAGAGAGTCACAGGGTCTGAGCAAAGAAAAAAAAAGATGAAAGCCTGAAATAAATGACTAGGAAAGGAGAAAAATAACAAACAAGAAATAATTAAGAAAAAGAAAGGAGAGAAGAGAAAAGAGGAAAAGATGATTGGAGAAGAAAGGACATTAAAGAAAGGAAAATATTAGGGCAAAGTGGAAAAGAAAGGAAAGAAAATAAAGGGGAAGTATAGGAAAGGAAAGGAAAGATGAGGCTAGGAAAGAATAAGTTAATGAATAAGAGAGAAAGGAGATGAAAGGAGAAAAGAAAGGGAAGGCAGAGGAGAGAAAAGCATAAGAAAGGAAATTAAATTCAGGATAGGAGAAAAAAGGAAGGCAAGGAATAGAATGACAGGGTTTGAAAGGAAAGGACAGGTAAGAAAAAATAGGACAAGAGGGAAAAGGATAGAAGGAGAAGAGAGGAGATGACAAAGAGCCAGTTTGAAGAGTAAAATGGGAGGTGACAGTGTCAGATGCAGGCTATTGCTAAAGATTGACTGTTGACTGAATGCTACAGCCAATTTGACACCCCCATACACACACACACACACACACATTCATACAAAATTACATAGATATAAAACAACACAATGCACAATTACTACAATCCCTCACTGAGGTGAGAAGCGAAGGAAAATAAAAGGGGAGAGCAGCTTAGCATAAGCTTAAAGGATGAAGTGGCAGACAGTGAAAGAGAGATGGAAATGGAAGGAAGAGGTTATGATTCTCCAGTACTACCCCTCCCCCTTCTCTCTCTCACACACACACACACTGAGCCTGAGTCCAGAGCAGTGGTGGTGCCTCATGAAAGGGCCATTGCAAATGAGCATTGTGATTCTGTGTTGTGAGGCTGACAAAGAATGAGGGAGGACAGCACGAGGGTCAGACTAAGAAATGACAAAGATGGCATGGCAAGTTTATCGTGTACTTGAATCCATTTCTATCTTCAGCGTATTCATTTTTCCATTTAAAGAAAGAAGTGGGGCAGCAGTTGAGGGGTTTAGTGGCTTATTTGCTGAGATTTGGATAAAAACCAAGCTCTGTCTTTGTTGTATAGAAATTAAGGTAATTTACAATAAATGGATTAGATGTAGTTGAATTTGTTATATACAGTGCCCTGTTTGTGTCTGTGAGAGATTGTTGGTAATATAATTCACTTTCAGTGCTCAGTTTTCTTTCTGTTCTCCACCAGAGATGAATCAATGTATGCCTCATACTTAATGTAGGCATTAATATTTGAACATCACAGTTTGGTTATGGGGCATTTTGAACCCTGGACAAAGGTTGGAAAAGTTACAACCTTGAATTTCAGACTTTAAGAGCAATTTCTCTTTTGTAGTTGAGCTGTCAGGGATATGCAGTGAGCTCCTGTTATCTCTATTTATGATGTGGGATGCCAATTAACTGCTATCAAAGGGAGGTTTATAGGCGTCTAGGGGTCTACAACTACTCGCAGGGGACTCATGTTGTGTGTATGTTTATGTGTGTGTGCTGCAGTCATTGTAGAGTGCACACACACCCCTTTCTCTGCCCTTCCTTGAATTCCAGATATTTGTAAACAAAGAGAGAAGCAATATATGTCTGTACAGAAAGCTGCTAGGTGTCGATGAACAACTGCTTATACACTGAGTTTATTTGTTAGGACAGTACGTTTGTGTTTACATATGAATTGTATTCAAATGAAATCTAAGTTAGGAGTTGACTGGTTTGGATTGTATTGTGTGTGTGCCCTACAAACACCCATACATATGCATAGTTATGCATATTCACATGACTGAATGGAATGATTCTGATTTACACTGAGCTGGTTTGGCACAAATGAAATTGAACTAGCGACATGCATTTCCTGTCGTAAATGCGTGTTGATGCTGATAAGCTGAAAGATCGTCCTGAAAATGCCTGAAATCAATTGCTGAAACAGCTGAAAGATGAGAAGAAATGGCTGAAGTTCTTTGTTGAATCTGAAGGATGAGGTGCAATAAAGTAGGAATGGCCTTGAAGAGCTGAACACTTTGATACCTGAATGGCTTTGCTAGCTGAAAGTATGCTGAAATTATTAAGATGTGAAAATAGTCCCATAGATCCCCACAAAGTAGGTAAAACAAGTAGGTATGAACGTGTGTGTGGGGGTGAGACAGAGAGGGAGAGGAGGAGGGGGAGAGAGACAGAGAGAGGGCGAAAGAGGAGTTATGTAGTGGTATGTCTCAATTGCGCTGCATTTTATGAACAACCAGATGGCACTCCAAGACTGTGTCATTGAATCAGCACTTTGAGCTCCCATTAACTTGTACTGCAAACAATAAAGCTGAATCAATTAAAAAAGTATAAATGTTATAAAAAAGTTGAGTACAAGCAGGGATGTCCTTGAAGAATTGAACACATACATACCTCAATGGCCTGTATAGCGGAAAGTATGCTGGACTTATACAGTTGCAAAAAAAAGGGAGGAAGATCCAAGAATAATAACTAGAGAAATGCATTT